>NC_141325.1:14672500-14922500 GCF_037954235.1 Aulostomus chinensis | reverse complement strand
TGAGTTTTAAAGTACTGTACTTTGGTTCAAATATCGTGTGCTAAATAAAAAGACAATTTAGTGTTATGTACAGCAGCAAGCTGTGTATTTTTAATAATAATTTTCACCATCTTTTTTATGACTACAATAATAACAATAAAAATGATCTACTAGTAAAAATGATCTTTTTTTCCATTCCCAGTTGCTGGCCCCTCTTTTAGTCTCCTGTCAGATTAAATCTGAACAACTAGTGGTTAGAATTAACCACTTTTTCATCCGTCAAAGCAATGTAATCTTTTAAGATGAATAAATGGACAAAACTGAATAAAATATTTGTGCTAACTTATTCACACTTTTATTAACTCAGGCTCTAATGAAAAACAAAAATTCTTGCCTGTAATCCATCCATTGTCTTCTTCTTGTTCCTATTAAGGGTGGCGGGGGGAGGGGGGGGGGGCTGGATCCTATCCCAGTGACTAGGGGTGAGAGGCGGGGTTCACCCTGGACAGGTCACTAGTCCATGGCAGGGCCAACACATAGAGACAGACAACCATTCACACTCACAGCCACACCTACAGTCAATTTAGAGTATCAATCAGCCTCGTCCCCTCTTGATGTCTTTGGACTGTGGGAAGAAGCTGGAATACCAGAGAGAACCCACACAGGAACAGGGAGAACATGGGGACTCCACACAGAGAGATCCAGTGCTGGAGCCGGGACTCGAATCCGGAACTTTCTTGCTGTGAGGCGACAGTGCTAACCACTGCACCACCGTGCCACCTTTGCCTGTAATCATCCTTGTTTATTATTTTTAGATAAAATTGGGACAAAATAAATAAAGATATAGATAAATCAGCTCGCAACTCTACTTTATACATCTTTACAATATCTCTCAATTATGTGATTAAAAATAAAACAAGTTTATCTATTCGGATAAAACCCCTTAAGATTTCAAAATATCCCCATGTGATTCATAATTCCTATTATGTCACAGTTTAATAGCTCAACGCAATTTACCTTTAACCACTTGATAAATAGGTATGGGGAGTTAAACAAGGACAAAACCAAATATGGTCAGCGAAGACCAGAAACTGACAGCTACCTGGAAGGCAACCATTTGCCTCCTGCACCAGAACACCTATAGTTCTTTTAATTCAAATGCCCAACTTCCAAGAGTCCAATTCTTTTTGAAATTTCCGTTTGGATCCAACAATCATAAATATGTTATTAGTTATCTCCAGGATGTGAGACACTTTGCTGTTTGTGTGTTTACCTGCACAAAGCTTTTACTTCCCAGGCATGGGGCGAAATTTCTTTGCTTTATTTTCCAGTTGCATCATGATAAGAGACATAACCACTAGTCCAGACATTACGACTTGCAATAGCAGGAAAGACATGGTCAACATTTCGGTTCAAAGCAGCCAAATGTCCCGACATCCAGGCCCTGGAAAAACATACCAAGATGGACAGCAGTGATGATTGACGTCTTTTTCCTGTTACAACATGTCCAAATGGCCGTTTTTTTTTTGTGCAATAGAATCAACGTCCTACTAATTATACCGAAACAGAATTCCAAAAACTTTCAGTGACAAACTTATTCAACATCCAAGCATTCACAATACAGTTCTTTACAACATGATCAATCACTGTGCCTCCATCATACCATTGAAATGTTTGAATCAGCAAGTACGCTTCCAGTTTTTGTCGAAACAATTTTGTACTTCAGCATCAATCACTTTGCCCTTTAAAACTTTTGTTCATTTATTGCTTGTTTTTTGTCCCCCCCCCCCCCCCGAATATCTCTAAAAAAAATTTCGACATTAGCTTATCAAGCTCACCCTCAGCTCTTAAGTGTGGCAAAACAGAAATGCGAGGCAAGCCGGAAATGTTACATTAATATGCTTTTTTTTCTTCGATGCAGTACAACAAATGACACAAAGAGCTCTGGTAGTCTGACACAAATCAAAACAAGGGTTTCATTTTAAATACATTCCTTCTTTTTTTTTAACTCTAAAATGAATCAAGGGGCAGCTTGGTGGCTTAACTGGAGTCAATAAGGTTTTAAGCTTGTGGAAATGTTCAGAAATAATTTCAATGTTCGCGAGATTAACCCTGTGAAGTACACTTAGTGAATACCAAAGAAAGCTTTAAGGTTTAAGGAAAGAAAAAAACACTATTCACAAACTGACAGACAAGTGCTTTGTGAATATTTGAGAAAAACTGAAATTTGGAATGTTGATGTATTTAAATATGGATTTTCCCCCTGCTCTTACAGTTCATGCGTATACATGACCTGAAAGATTTGCTTCTCCCGCCTATAATCTTTGAAACATTCACAAACTTAACTTTTTGAAACACACTGAATAACCAACCAATTTACAGGCTCAAAGTCGTATGAACACTCAAGTAATTTCTCTACTGCTCTTAAACTACCAAAGGAAAAAAGAAAACACGGCTAAACAGGGCGTGCAGTAGGACGTGATATCCATGGCTGACGTACAACATGTATAGTGGTTTCCATGGCGTCGAAGTCCTCGGCAAATTCAGTATATAAATGTTCTAGTGGATCTCCAGGCTTATTCACAGACATCGTGGTTTACATTCATATTGTGGGTTCTCCTCAAGTGACTGGTTTGGTTTATTAAGTCTTCCTCTTTATAAACTCTTCATACACTTAAAATATACAGCTCTGCTTAATTTAACTCAAAATATTACTGTAGCTTTAAAAAAAAAAAAAAACACGGGAGGGTGGATTATCGAAGAAAAAAACCCACAGGAGGATAAATTAATTCATTGCAATTAGCAAAATGAATCCCATTTTTTCACATTTAATGACAAATTACAGTACATCCTGGTAGGTTGTGGCCTCCTCGAGGTTGTAAACTGTGTCTGCAGAGGGACGTCTGCATGCTGGTGATCAGTGGGTTCATTGAGGCACGAACGGCGTCACCACTGTCAACTCTTCTTATCCTCATCCGTGTTTTCATAACATTCACCATCCAAGTGCATGGCGCTTAGCTGCTCCTCAAAGTTCAAAAACTTGTGGTTGCAGTCGTTCTCCAACATTTTCTTCCAGATTTTCACTGGAAGATGAAAACAATGTACGGAAGTTTAGTTGACGAATATTTGACTTCTTGTGTTCATTGGCATTATGTTGGTACGGGAACTTACTGTATTCTGGTTCCTCCAGCTGTGTGGTGTAAAGTGCAGGCTCTTCAGCCACAGTCTGGCTGCTCATCTGCAGCTCCTCAGTGTTCACTTCTGGCTCGGCCTCTGCCTGGCCCGTCTGTTCAAGGCTGGACATCATCTCCTCATACGCCCTCCTGGCCTCAGAGGACAACTCGATCATCTTGTGGTAGACATCCTAAGTGAACAGATAAAAAGTCCTCAATCATCCACTTTCCTTGTCCTTAAGTTAGCATTATTGAACGTCTGGTTCCTTTGCCTCAAAGCTAATGGGATTTCACGCTAGCTTAAGATCTTATCATGTTATGTTCTGTGGAAAAAAAATCTGTCAGTAAATACCACACTACCGTGGAAAATTTTGAAGTGTCTTAAAAACTGTGGTTGCTAACAAGCCGGTAAACAAGACTACAAGGCTAGTTGTGATGACGTTGACGATATTTGTATGTGTGTGTGTAGGTGTGTGTGTGTGTGTGCGGAGCTAACCTGTGCACCATCGTAGTTGAAGATGCCCACCAGGCTGACAGGCACCATTTTATTGACACAGCGGCCTAAAGCTTTGCGTGAAAGGGCGAAGACGAAGGGTACACCTTGTTCACGACAAGTGTCAATGATGGTGTGAAGAGCCTCGTCCAGACCTCCTGCAAAAGACGTTTCCATGGAGATCCATATCATGTTTTAATGAATCGTGAGCTTCAGCGGGTACACATCTATAAATGTCACGTTAAGACTGCACATGAAACAGGCATTAAGCTGGTATGTACACACAGCTGCCATTATTACATCATGACAAGATAAACCTTGACAGTGCTGCTGTTGCTTTTTAATGTTGATGGGGGCCATAAGCTTGCGGAAGGACAGTACCTTTAGACTGAATGCGCTCGCAGTTGGGTGAGATGATGACGCATTTGACCTTCCTGAGTTTGAGGTGCTTCAGGACCTCTCGGAGACCCATTACGATCCGTCTCTTCATGCGAGCCTTCATGGGGTCCTTCTGGTACAAGCGGTCCTGGAAACGAACCAGCTCCTTTAACAGAGTGGTCACACACTCATCCACGTCTTTGCTCAGCATCTGGCTGCAGTACCTGACAATTAACACACAAACTGTGACCACAAAGCCACCGCAATGTCACTAAGAGTTCAGAGAAGCATACATTTTTACAACTTACTCTCGGAATTTTCTGCTGTGGATTTTGGGTAGATCAGTGGAGTTGGGAATGGTTGAAGTGGTCTGTAGCTCAACAGTCTCCTTTATGTCGGATTCTCCTTCACCTCCACTCACAACCTCATCTGTGTCATTTAATTCTGGCCCGTCATCGACACCATCAATGGCACTGATCTCCTCATCTGATATCCAAACCAAATATTCTGGATTACTGAAAACAGGAATGCTAGACCGGCTCAGACCAGACATTTCAATGCATCCTGGGGGATCCGATCACAAGTGGACAGCTCTTAATATAAGAGTTCACTTTAAAATGCATCGAGAGTGACCACTTGTCATTGGCTCTCACTTGCCCTCTCTATACGTAAATAAAAACTTACATTATTTTCATTTGCTATGCAAGAATTTTTATTCATTACAAGGAACACATGCAGTGTTGAGTCATGGAAAAATTTAAAAACAGTATCCATTTCAAGTTTATTTTTCTCTATGCTCTATGTAATGTGTCCTCTCAACAATGACAGAGACAGAGAGAGAGAGAGAGAGAGAGAGAGAGAGAGAGAGAGAGAGAGAGAGAGAGAGATTTACTGGGCCTGTGAGTCAGAAATTAAAAGCTTTAGACGAAGAAATCATAATAACAGAGGCTGAGTTTGATCTTTGGCTTGTTCCTGGCAAACCAAACCACCGAAGATGTTCAAAGGACAGGTGATATCTCTATAGGCTTTACAAAATTACAGATATTGCATAATTGCAATAGAAATAAGCTGCCATTCATGTACTCCTGGTAAAACCAAGATCTTTGGGTGATGAGGCTGTCCTTTATTAGCACCAACACCACAACTAGAATGTGGTTTCAGTGATACCCGTGCATCCTGAATGTGTTCCCGCCTTTGCCTATGCTGTTTGCCTGTGATCAGATCGCTCAGGACTCATCTTAATAGCAGGTCTGAACAGGACCTCTGATTTAGATTTACATTTCACAAACTTGCTCTTACCTGCAGGATTTGTATCACACTGATTTTCTTCAGTGGTATCAATGGCAGCTGTGGACTCATTCTCAGGCAGGAGGCCTCTCTCCTCAAGCAAACGTCTCTGTTTCCTCTCCTCCCTTTCTTTCAAGATGACCTGGACAGAAAATAACTGATAAGTCTCTAATATGCTTGTATTTGTTTTAGAGAGAGTGAACTGCTTTACCTTCTTAAGAGGAGTTGGTTTCTTGGCTTTGGGCACTTCTCTCTGCTTGCCTTTCTTCACCAAAGGGCTTGTGGAGTCAAGAGGATTATGTGCTATTTTGTCCTGCTGCCAGGGAGGCTTCTTCTGAGCTGCTGGTTGCTTTTGGATGACAGGAAGTCCTCCACCAACTAGAGGAAAATGTTGAGACTCATTCTCCAGTTAAGGTAATGTGTACTGACACATATGATGTTGAATGTCACACACCTGAGATGACTGGCTTTGTGTCTTGTTTATCTTTCTGTGATTGTTGCTTCTTTTCAAGGACGGCCAACATGTTTCCAAAGTCCAGCTGAACAGGAGCTTTGCTCTTCTTTCCAGAGAGCTTCTCAACTTTCTAAGGAAATTTAACAAACTGATTTATAAGCTACTAGGGTCAATGCATGTTTTGGTTTTTTCAACAGATAGTGAAGCAAATCTATTGACCTGTAAGAGAAAATTACAAACCTGCCCTTTCTTAGCGGTCTCCGCAGGCTGAGATTTTGCTGCAGACTTTTCCTTGTTCTGATCATTGAACTGATCTCTTTGGTTTTCCTGGAAAACACAACCAACAATTCCGCAAATTAAAATCTAAAAAAACTTCATGGCTCATAGTAAAATCAGTGAGGAATAAAGGGACTGATTGCTGTGTACCTCATTGCATAACTTTGTAGCTTTGTTGCTGGTTGTCAATCTATCAGTCCCAGTTAAAGCAGGACACAAGCCTGGGAACTCTTCTTCATCCTAAACACCAGGAAACGACATTATTCAATCTTTCTTGGCTTCTCTAAATAAACATATACACTCACCAGGATAACTGGGTTTAAAGATTAGACTGTATATTTACCTCAAACCTTGGAGGCTCCTGGTAAACCGATGGCTCTTCTGACTCAAATTCAGCATCTTCACCGGCACCTTTAGCTTTCTTCTTCTTTTTCTTGCGTTTCTTCTTCATTGTGGCTCCCTCTTCCTGCTCTGCAGCCACATCCTCCATCTGACAATATTCAAAACACAAAAATTTAAAATAATATTTCCCTGGAATCTCATTGCCAAAAGTGGATGATAGTGTTAACAGAGTCAACAGCCATAGTAATGTTGTCAGCATTTTCCCTAATAAGATTTTTTTTCTGAAAAGTTACAGTCTATGGAGCTAATGAAGTAAGGCTAACCCCTGATCTGCTGTCATAACTTGATAGGACACACAAATACAGCCACAATGTATACTGCATGTGCTGGAGCTTCTATTCATAACCTAGAACTGTTGGAGTGACATAACTAAGGAAGGCAATTCAAATCTGGATGACTGGGATCAATGTTGGTGAATTGCTAAGCTAAATTCAAGTGTTAACATTCTTCATGTGTGACGTCTCTGCCACAGAACCAAGTGCGACACAGTTCTAAAATCTGTGGGTTTTTCTTCTAATTCCTCTTTCGGTAACTGGTTGAACTCGCAGTTGAACTCAAAGCCAAAAAAATCTACTAACCTGCGTGTGGTTGCCGATTATTGTCTCTTTAGGAGCAGGTTTTTTTGGAGGCTGAGAGGCAACGTTAGCCCAGGAAGTAACCACAGCCTGAACTGCTCATAAAACAATCAGAAAGTCAATAGCCAAAGTATTATTTGGAAAGAATGACAACAGGGAATTATCAACCCACCTGGTGAGACAGTAGAGTCTGGTGCAGCATCAGCTACTTCTTGTTGGGGGGCCGGAAGTTTTGGGGATTCTTTCCTACCAGTCTTCTCAATAGAATTTTGAAGTAAAAGCAATTTCACAGCAATAATTCGTCATCATAAACATTCACATCTAATATCTGAACACCTCACCTTCTTGAGAGATGTCAGCTTTTGACTCTGGTGACTCACAGATGAAAGATTTGGCCCCCAGCACTCTTTCTGTATGACTGGAGTGCCTGTTCTACCCAGTGAAACACCAGCTAACTCTGGGAAATCTGCCATCTTCACTTCAAATGGGACCAAGTTAGTCTGGGTAGGTTTTGACCTTCCCGCAGAGTTCGGAGCCGATCTAGCACCTCTAACACCTGTGGATCGACAACAAAAAAATGGAACAAACAGTAAGAGGTAAGTTAAAATGATCCGTCGGCTACCAAGAAGCAATCAAGTCATGTAACTCTATTTGATTGGTTTGTGTTACCTCTTCCCTGTGCATCAATTGATCTCTTGCCCATAGATCTGCCTTGCACAGTGGGATCACTGTTGTTTTTGGATGTCTGTGGAGATGTTTGAAAATTATTTGCATTAATGTTTGTTACATGAGGTAGACTGTTGCATAAAGTGAAAGCAACCTTTACTTGTGGATCCCAAATAGGCCTTTCTCTCTGTAGGACATCATCACTGGACTCTCTGGCATGACGGTTGCTGTTATGACCACGAGTCCTTGGTACATCACCTCTATTTCCTGCTGCAACTCCATTAATGTTTGATAGGTTCTGCTTGGGGCTCAGACCAGACCGATCCCTTGTCAAAGTTCAGAAATTGACAAAAATAACAGGCTGAGCAGTGTCTGTTTGCATCCAAGCCACTAGGCCAAGTGATTATCCCGGGTAAAAATGTAATTAGCTGTCTAACTTACCCTCTTGAACTCTGGACGGACTCAAAGGGATTTGGCAACGCCAGCTGAGGTGCTGAGTCCTTGTAAGGACCAGCAGCTTCGTTTTTCTGTCGCCTCTAGCGTTAATAGAGAAAAGACTGGTCAGCAGATGACATTTTATTTTCCTGAGGACAGATGGCAACTCATCATAAATCTTATCATTGGCTGCAGTTCAGTTGGATAATACATTTTAATAAATGCCATTACTATACAGTCGCTTTTTAGACGGACAACCACCCCCTTATTCATTTAGCATCGACTCTTAGCGCAGCTTCTAATTCTCGTAAAACTTGAAGTATTTAAGGGAGCTATATTTGAGTAAACAGCAGGCTACATGGTCACAACTACAGAGACAACTGCTAAAAACATAACGCCAGTGTCAAACATTCTTAGTCAAGCGCTTACTTGTGTCATTCAAGCACCTTTTAACTTTTATGTGCCCCAACTTGACTAAAACTGACTAAAAGTTAGCTTCGTCCGGCTAACGCAGCAGTAGCATGTGTCTACTAGCTAGCCAGCTACACACAAACAACAGTGACGTTGTATTCATAACATACCTTCTCCATTTTCAAGTTCTCCTACAAGCAGTCATATGTCCGTGTCTTCACTCAGGTTTCCTTGTGTTGTCATTTTTTCTTGTTACAGCGGTTCTTCATTCATCTGAGTCAATAATACTCCGGCTAAGCAACCTGTTTGATGGGCTAGCAGAGCGGCTAGCTGAGCCTGACTGAGCTGTTTACATCGTGTGCGGTGCGTACAGCGACACCCTCTGGCAGCACGGCGTACTGTTTTACAATGATCACATGCTACAATGATGAAAGGCATCGTGTACTCTAATAAAAGATATATGTCAACATTTGACTTGTTACTCTTTCAAAAAAAAAATAAGACTGAGCCTGATCCTCAAATAAAACAGCTGTTAGGCATGAGTGTTCCATATTTTACAAGTTGTAACACCTTAATTAATATAAACAAGATCTCATGGCATAAACTTGGCTGGGAATCAGTTTTAATAACTGTAACTGTCATAACTTGATTTTTGTTTATTTTGTTTTTTCATGTATCTTTCTAAAATATTGTGTTCACATTTTAAACAGTTTAACTAGGGATGCATGATTCAGGATTTTTTTGTCATTATGAGCAAGCATTTGGAAGTCAAATGTTGACCAAAATAGTTCCTCAACATGATGAGATGAGACTTGAGCAGACAGCTGATATAAATATAAGCTATCAGATAGATACCAATATTTTTTAAAAGACAAATATTGATCAATGCTGATGATCTGTTCATATTACCACACATCCCTTATTCTAGAATTTTTCAAAATTTTGAAATCACATCATATTTTATTAGTTCCTCATATATTTGTTAAGGAATATTTATTTTGTGAGGAAATTGGTAGGCTGCAAGCTAAGAATATCAGTTTAAAGTGAAAACGACACTACAATGGGCATGGAAGAACAAAGTTTCCACACAAAAAAAAGAAATACAATAAATAAAACTAAATTTTAAATTCTGGTACAACTACCTCAATTACCTCTGCAATGAAGGAGAGGAAAACAACATTTTAAAAATAGGATATTTGAGTAAAATAATGATTCATTCACTGCAGATATATTCACATGTACATTTATTGCAATTACAAGAAAATAGGATGTAAAAAATTTGAAGTCTGTAACAAAATTAATCTCTTCCCTCAAATAAAAAAAAAATCGGAGTGATTCATAAAATACTGCAGTATGAAATAACAGGCACGTTATTTACAACCCATATGACTTTCCATATGACTCAAGTGTCCATATAAAAGGCACTGCAATAACAAGTTTAAACAGTAATGTCCATTCCACAGAGCCTCTCTGCTTTGGCAGGTGCATCATCATCATCTTGTTTCACTACTTCAATATAAAAGACCGTCCTTGGTGACCAGTGCAGAAAGCATGCAACTCCCCTTGCTTGTTGTTTACACTTGATAAATCAGTACATCTCTCTCCCAGCACATGTAAACATCATGACATTCAAGGAAGCTTAAAAACATCAGAAAATCTCTTGTTGGGAGAAAACATAGTTTTTCTTTGTCTTCATTTTCTTTAGTCCTCCTTCAGGTGTGCGGCAGTGTTCAGCAACACCAGAGGTAGAACAAAAGCAGCCGATGAGAAGAGAAAACAGGTCTCTGCTCCAGCTATCCAGTAAACTAAAATGCAAATATGAGAGTTGGAAAAAAAATCAAAGATTTTCACGCAGCAAAATACCGCATACAAATATCAGTCTGTGAAATATAATACCAAATTTCCAGGGTTTTTCATATACAAACCCGAGGCCTAATTGTAACTAACGATCTGTCAACAACTGCTGAGTTGATCATTCAAGTAGTATTTGTTACCATGATGATCATTTGTCTTCCTTACCAGTGGATGATATAACTGGTCCCAGTGCTCTGGCCAGGGCACCCAAACTACGTAGGATCCCCATCACTGTTCCTTTCTGTCTAGCTGAGCCTGGAGGAACATCCACGTGAATAAAAAATAAATTAATCAGCAACAGCATGTTACTTAAATAGCACAAACACAAAGATTAATGGGATTTTGTGAATGGCTCACCGTGGTCAGAGACCAGCGCTGAGAGACACGGAACCACGACTGCAGCCGCTGCAACAAGAAGAGGCATGTCAGGTGTACGAGTAGAAGGCGCCGCATGATGGTTACACATATCTGCAATCTTGGGATATAATAATAACACTGACTTGACCTGACTAGTTTTGGGATTTACCCAGGATGGATTATTGCACAGATCAACAGTGTTACCATTCAACTAGAGTGAATAAAAACTCACCGAAAGAATATAATGCCAAGCCAATGTACAGCATTGTTATACTGTGTGACAGCCCAATGAGAATAAACGCTGGAATCAACGTTATGATGGCCTGTAAAACAGACGAAAAAATTCAGTGACAAGGTGTTCTCAAAATTCAAGACTTTTAAAGACCTTTTAATTACACGTAGAAAATAAAAAAAAAAACAAATTTGTTTACCTTCTATACCAAGTATATATAGTTTTCTGAATCTGAATACCAAGAGCAATGTAAAACTAGTTGTGACAAAAAAAAAGCCTGCAATTTTTTGTTAAATATGTGAATTATTAACGTTTACATTTATCTGTCGATACTAATAATCAGGGTCGGGTGCTACTCACATGTGAGCTGGTACTGTCACCAGTTTAAGCACCAGTTCAAAACTCTCTATAACAATAGAACTTTAATTTCAGCTGTGAAAGAAAACTCCACATTTTTATGCATGCTGCTGACATTAGCAAATAAAATACAGTTCACGCTTCAGCTTTGAGATTTTGCATCGCCTGATCAACTCCGTATTTCGCATTAAAAACACTGTAGAGAACACAAATTTGAAAAGTGGAAACACACCTGAGAACTCTTGTTGCAGGGGTGACTACACATAGTCTGACTCTCTTTTTCAGTCAATTTCCACTCTTAAGTAGTAAAATAACTCCTTTTTTAAAAAATTTCCCTTTCATCTCCCCCTTTGCCACTTTATTATTAGAGGCCCAAGCCTGAGTCGTGTCGGACACAACTTTTTATTATTGTTTATTTTTAGAATTATCACCTTAATTGATATTGTTTTCATTTGTTTGTTGTGATTTACTACTTAGTTTACTTTTTTTTAAATTGTCGGAATGCATTTGCGGTTCTGCAGCTATTAGTCACGTAAGAAGAAAATGCTTTTACCATACGAACAGCTTTCAGCTGCTGCCCAGGTTTGATTCTGCGAGCGTAGCCCCCCTGGATCAATGCCATGATGATCCCAATGAAGAAGAACATCTTCCCCTGCTGCATGCTGTTAAAGATAAACATGACCGTAAAACTGAGAGGCGCATTAACGCAGCTGACAAAGATCGCAGCTTTATCTCTGAGTTCATACCCAGTAAAGTGGAAACGTTGGTGAGTCAGAAAACTCAACGTGAACTCCAGACCGGAAAACAGGAAAAGGTAGCAGAAGTAAACCAGACCCAAAACTTTGAGTTTCTGCATTCCTGTAGAGACATCCCCACTGTTCATCAGACATCCTCTCAAGATGGCACAGGTGGGTGGACAGAAGAGTCGGGTATGTGCCGTACTCACGTTCTTTTGAAGGTGAATCTTCTGTTCTGGTTACAGCTGAAAACTGGAACAGAGCTAATGGGTTCAGGAGATCCCAGGAGTCCCCAAACCCAGAAGAGGAAGCCTGGAATAACACAAAACAAGATAAATGAACCTGTCTGATACAACTGAGTAAAAAAAAAACCACTGATAAGCCTTTCAACAATAAGGAGAAATAACTTTTTGAGTGTTTAACAATCATTTTTCAACAACTGATTATTGAGTTGGATGTTGATGGTTGAAAAAAGGGTTGCTATCATCCAGTTGATGAACACCCCTTCAGTCCACCCACACAATAATTATATAACCTGCTTAGACTCCAAATGAACAAGTTTTTGTCATCTTATGTTTATGTGTGTGTTCAATGTTCACCTGGTTGCAAGACAAGTGTCGCTGTTCTAGGAACAATGAAGTTAAAAATTGAAGTGTGTTTTGGAGGGTTATTTTGAGTGTAATAACAACCACCATGATCAAAACTTGGGGCGGCACGGTGGTGCAGAGGTCAGCACTGTCGCCTCACAGCAAGAAGGTTCAGGGTTTGAGTCCCAGCTCAGGCACGGGATCTTTCTATGTGGAGTCTCCATGTTCTCCCTGTTCCTGTGTGGGTTCTCTCTGGTACTCCAGCTTCCTCCCACAGTCCAAAGACATCAAGAGGGGACGAGGCTGATTGATACTCTAAATTGACTGTAGGTGTGACTGTCAGTGTGAATGGTTGTTTGTCTCTATGTGTTGGCCCTGTGATGGACTGGAGACCTGTCCAGGGTGGGATAGGCTCCAGCCCCCCTGCGACCCTTAACAGGAATAAGCGGAAGAAAATGGATGGATGGATGGATGGATGGATGGATGGATGGATGGATGATGGAATGATAGATGGATGGATGATGGATGGATGGATGATCAAAACTTAATGAATGTCTAAAGCAGTAAAGAATTATGCAATCGTTCTGAATGGATTTTCACATTATCACACTGAAAAAATATTGAAACTCATTATTACTATACTATACTTAACTTTTAAAATGAAAAATCTAATATAGAGTCAAATGTAAAGCAATGCTGAATTAATATTACAAAAAGTGACAATACCAAATAAGTCCTGCCCCGGCTGATCGGTATGCTATGTGGGCAAGGGGCGAATTTATCCATGTGACCCCAGAGAACTTTGTAAACATGTCAAAATGACTACATCGGCCGAATTTGCACTTTCTAATCTCATCTGCATATCAGAAACAACACATTGTATATTATACATGCACAGTAGACCACATGTATCTAGGCTTTTCATTTTTTTCCCCCCGATGTCATCATTCTTATATCATAAGTGCAACACTCCTCTTCTCTCTTCAGACGTATTTCTGAGATATTTAACTCCAGCCTCTGCAAATGTTGGGCCATCAACAGCTCTCACAACTTCAGCAGCCTCAAGCAGTCAATTTATCCCCTCTTGTGTACGGGTATTTTATAGAGCTTTTGTATATAGTTATTTTCATTTAAAATTTGTATACAGTTATTGCATAGTGTAAATATAAATTATGTATGTATGGAGTTATTGTGTGCAAACTGTGTGGTTACCTAAATTTGATATTTGATGTTGATTGTTGTATACAGTATTTATGACTATTATTATTATTATTATTATTATGTATTCACTTATTTACAGGATATTTATTTTGTGGTAAGGGTATTTATATTGTATTTTAGATTTTGTTAAGCATGTAAATTGGGTGACGTGTAATTGTATAAATTAAAGACGACAGTAAAAACAATGCTATTCGATTTCTTTTGTAAGCGTATGTGAATCGCCGATGGAGGGGGACCCCGTATAAAATCTGGCCAAGGGCGCCACATTGGGTAGGGCCGGCTCTGCATCCTTCATAAATATATTATTAGTATTAGTATTAGCATTTAAATCAGCGCTGTGCTGATGTGTATAATTCTCCCAAAATGCAACACTTTTACAGCTGTGAAATATAAATGAATAATAATGAAACTGCAAGAAAATGATTCAATATTTAGAACAACTATTTAAGCTAAGCTAAACAGGACTACGCCAGTATCAGGTCTTTTCTTGTTAGTATAATTCAGTTGAATATTTCTTGTCCAGCACCTCCATAAACTGTGTAGAAATACACATTAGTGCGTAGTATCTGTTCTCCCTCTGACCTCAGGCACACGTTGTCCCCCAGCTGAGACAGGCAGCTAACCAAGATCAGATTATTCCTCCCCTCTGCAGGCCTAGAAAAAGCTCATCCATGCATTTAGCTCCTCTAGACTTTGAGGCACAGTATTATTATTATTATTATTATTATTATTCTGGTATCAGCAAGTAAAAGTCCACAAATATATATTCAGTGTTTTTTTCTGTTTTATAGTAAAGCACTTAATGATTTGGTTTTGGACAGAAAATACATATGGAGAAAAAAAAAAGATTATATTTGTCAAAGTTTGCCATTCGGCAGCGAGAGTGTTTCTAAAACTGACCTTGACGTCCTTGCTGAGTGTTTCTGGCAACATGAGCCAAATGAAGAGCAGATCGGCAGCACTGAAGCCCAAGGCAAGCAGAGCTGGAATTTGGTAGAAGACATTGTCTGTGTTTCTGGAGCCGATGGAGAGGTAGGCACCCATCAGAGGTCCAACAGTGAAGCCCAGAGAGAAGGCGATACCAATCATGGCCTAGTCATAATGAAATTAATCATATAACAGACGGCATGAACTGGAGTACCAGCAAGAAATGTGAAGGTCAGACTCACCATGGGTGTGACTGTGACCGAGAAATCCTGTATATTTAACAACAGCAACAACAAAAACAGCACAGAAAACAGCAGATACACAGGCAACACAAAGTCTGTGCCTACCATTCCTCGATTCCGTGCTTTTGGGCAAGGCAGGTCCGCCATGATGGCTGTGCAAAGGCTGACGTTGCCCTTACAAACACCCCCGATAACTCGAAACAAAAGGAACATGCTGAAGCTCCGGGAAACAGCCCAGACTGCATAGGAGGACATGAGTCCTAACTGGAACACAGGAGGTACAATTAGAACCAGATGAGTCACGATGGCACGACTGTTGCATGCTTCCAAAATATTTTCTTGTGCAAATATAAAGAGTGGTGGGTCTTTCTATGAATGAATGTACAAAATAAACATATACAGCCTTGACATGTTCAGGTGGCGTCTGTTTTATACTGGGCCAAATTTAGTGGGTGGGTGCAGCATGAACCAAGGAAGAGTCTATTCATTTTGAGGCAGATACTTTAACACGGAAATTTTTTTTAAATCTTTTTAGTTATTTATTTTTTTTACATTTGACTGAGTTAGCCTCAGCTCTTAATGTACCCGATTGTTTTAAATGGAATTATCCTTTTCGGTAAAAGTTTTTAAAATTAATTCTGATTTTTTTAATGTTACAATTAAATGCAATTTGATTAGGTGCGTCCAGACATTTAATAAACACTGTAATGAGTTGTACTCACTGTAGTGAGAAGGAGCAGGGGTCTCCTGCCATGCTGGTCGGACAGAGCTCCGGTTACAGGGGATGACAAGAACTGCAGCAGAGAGAACAGCGATCCGATCAGACCTGCAAAGCAAAGACAACAAATTAAATCGACGATCATCCTGCATGATCAAACTTCTGTGTTTAATCTGTCATAATATCATGCAAAATCTAACTCCAAACCTCCAAATAGGACACTGTTGTACTTCTTTTCCAGAGGAATACCGACTGCCTCCCTGAACCATTCCACAACGCTCTGCAGCCACTGATACGCCACATCCTGCCGAGTGGGAAAACACAGTAAATAAACAGCCGTGCAGGGACGCAGTAATCACCAGTAAACAGGCCATTTCAGCGTGAGTCAGCACAGGACAAGACCATAAATCTCATCGCCCAGAAGTCAGTTTTTATGAGATATTCCCACAAAGCCCCCATTGTTCAAAGGAGCATCGCATCAAATTGTCTTAACATTTAAATTCCTCTTCTTAAGCTGAGGGAGTGGCGCACCGTCTTTGTTGCCCGAATGTCCATAACAGTCAGGGGGCTGACCAAATGTTCATATCTGCTGCTCACACAGGCATTTCAACACAACAGACCTCTAACAATAAGACATCAAGTTTTTTGCAGACATTAATTCAAACCAATCTACCCCCGTTTGTGCATAGTGGTCCAAAATTGAAGGCAAGAGAGGTAAAATCAGAGTGAATCCCAGCAGGTCCAGCAGCAGGATGATAAACACAGTGTTGATGACTTTTGATGAGAAGAAGCTGCCGCCATCTTCTACCGATTTGTTAACGGCTGACATTCCTCTCACAGAGTACACGTCTGTGAAAACATGAATAGTTCAAGTGAACATATGTAACGTTACGGTGCAGAATTAACAACAATATTTGTGACTGAAAGGAACATGAAGATGGAAGTCCTCCTTCCACAGTTATAATCAAACAGCTTCATGTACAGATCTGGAATTTCCTCAAAAAACGCAAAGTATATTATTGGCACTAATTATACAAAATGATTTTTTTTTTTTTTTAAAGTGAGACAATTATTTGAGTTTGGTTAATAGAGTTGGCTTTCGATGAACCTGACAAATAACTATGTATTTTGATTGACATGGAAACATGATTCCTCCTGTTCATATTGAGTTTGTGGTTGCGTGTAGACACTTTAACGCGTTCAGCTGACTTGAAGTCTCATTTGGTTGAAATGAAATTAGTTCAAGACATATTGGTTGGTCGCGGTGTCAAATATCCTATCATCACTGAAGTATTATCTGTTTTAGTCAAGCAATTAATTGGGAATTTGGCATTAAATCCATTCTGAGATGTTGTAATATATAGTTGGAATGTAACTTAGAGGTTCTAATGGCTTCTACTTTATAGATCTCGTTATATATAAGGAAGGAAGTAAAAAAAAAAAAAAAAGCTTTTATGCTCCAGGCTCCTTCAGATTGGAATCAAGACACCTATAAATACATGTTCTCTATCATTATTTCAATTATTTAAATATGTTTCTCATCTTTAAAAAAAAATAGCTTATTTAAATTCTGTAACTGTCTCTTTGGACTGAAATTATTCCCCTTTTTTTTAGGATTGTAACTCCATTTGAGTTTGTTGTATAAATGTTTTAAGTACAAATCTTAAAGGAATATGAGGGACCTAATTAGTTTGTAGAGATGAATTACAGAGTTGAAAACTATATTCAAGTTTCAAATAATCTGCTGGTTTGTTTTTGATGACGTGCAAAAGGTCTAAAAAAAAAATCCTCACCATCAAGGTGTTACGTGATTGGATTTTATGTTTGATCCAATCACAAAAAAAATTCTAAAAGATTAACAATAGCGAGAATGCAATCTTAATGGATAAACCATGAATAAATAAATAAGAATGCTAAAACCTGAAGAACAGCTTTTTTTTTTTTTAAACTAAGACAAAACAACAACATTCAGCTCTGAGTTATGACAGCATGAGAAGTTCTTCACCAATGTGAGATCACCTGATCTGACAATGAGCAAGTCACTGGCACGATGAGGTGTCTCAAATGAATTAAAGCCTCCACCGCAGTTCATGTGAACGCACAGAAAAGTAGATGTATCCCAGGTAAGATGCCATTACCAGCAGTCTCCTCCTACGTATGACAGCAACTCACCAGGAAAGACTGAGTAGGAGGAAACAACGGCAATAAATAGTCGGATCAAAGTTTACCCGAGTCTCAGTGACAAACCACATTAAGATGTAAACCTTCCACAAAAGAGATTAGATGTAGTAACCCGGGTAAAATTTTAAAAATAAATCTCTAAATATATTTGAGGACGTTGTATCGATCCACCCCCGGTGAGACTGACCATCAGCATCAGCTCTCGTTTGAACCGCGCAGACGCAGAAACATCCTCACGGATAGATCATATAAATACTCACACTACTTTCACACAAGAACCGGACGATCCTTCTCAGGGGACACTGAGCTCTTCTACCGGGTCTCTCTCATCAGTCCAGCGTTATTATGGACACACCAGGAAGCGGTGTCCTCTTACATTCGGATGACAGGAATGTGTCGTAATGCGGTATTCAGGGGCAACACGTAAACCCGGAATTTCCGCGTTTCTTGGTTTAACTTCCCCATGCGGTGGTTCACGCATAAACTGAAGGGGCATATAACTTTTTCAATATAATTATTTAAACGTAATAAAACAATAGCATATGCGCTTGGTGAAGTTTGGTCGTTGTCACAACACTGTGGATTTCTGAAGATTCCTCACATGACGGAATACTTTGCAGCTAAAATGATGTTTGCTGCTAGTTGGGTGTACATGTTCACTGTCATGTCAGTTTAGGACCAATGAAACTCACAATGTTTAGCAGAACCAGGCCAAAATGTGTGCAGGTAAAAACATCTGATGTGGAGGCTGGGTATGAGGGTTCAAATCCCTGACGGGGAGTGTTACTGCACTTTGTTGGTTTATTGCTACTTCTTCTTTACTTTTATTTAAAAGGGTTTTTTTCATGATGTAATATTATTCAGTTATTTCATGAATTGATTAGATTTAGTATATTCTGCAAGATGCTTCCAGTTTAATTGTCACCATATCTACTTCATGTAGATATGGTGATTGTCATTTTACTTGCTTTGATTTTAAAACAACTGCATGGAATTGCGTGAAAATTCCCCATCACTTATACATATATATATATATATATATAAAATGAGATGAAAATTTGAATATTACATCATAACTGCTGTTTAATAAACCATCTACAAAAGTATATGTCCTGTTCTTTTAATATGGTATTTTATTCTCACTACGATCTAATGGACTGAAATGATGACATTTTTTTATACCAAGTGTCAACTTTAATGTGAAAAAACACAAAAACACAATATTCACCATCATCTTAGTGATGCCTTATAAACTGCAAAGTACACTGTACATAATGAGTCTGGACAAACATTTCTGTAAACAGCAACTGGTAGCACTGGGGAGTGGAGTCAGACACCTTCCCTGCAGGATTTCTAGTCCTTAAATCCTGAACAAGCTTATTCCAGTTGATGGTACTGAATCAAGATAACAAGACTATACATAATGCAGAAACAGGAAGTACAACATCTTGGACAAAATAAAGATTTAATTTTCTTTCAAGATTATCATCATCATAACAATGGGTCACGCATGATATAGTTGGTTCTTAAATGTTCTTTTTTCGGAACCAAACAAATTAAAAGCTGCAAATGTAGCATACCAACATTTTATTTAAAAAAAGTTTAAAATCTTCAAAAACATCGAGGATTCATTTGGGAAGAAAAAAAAAAAAAAAACGTAGTAGACATCTGATTAAAACTTCATCCCTCTCTCCATGCAGACAGCAAGAGTTGAAGCCGCTTTTGGCCAAAGTTACAATCTGTGTCGCGTGATGTGACGTTCCAGTTCGGAGCCACTCGTGAGGTTTCGCCCACATAACTCACAGGTGAACTTCTCTTCTGCGAGGGATGAGCGCAAGACTTCAGCTGCTCCGTCAACCGCAACTGCTCCTGACGGACAAGAGAAATCCATTACATGCGGGACATGTCACTCTATTTTCACTGATAATATATTTATATTCATTTTCATTTGTAGGTGAATCAGTGTAAGGAGTTTTAAAAGACTGATTAATCATGTCAGTAATGTGTAACGATACAATGATACAAGGCCACGTTAAAAAAAAACCTCTATTTTTGCAGACTGTATGCTGCAAATCACGTGTCTTTGGAGACGTGATCATGTCAACCTCAGCTTTGTGCTAACCAACAACAGAAAGAACATCCCAACCAGTGGGAGACACTGTTTTCCATTTACAGTCAATTGAATGTCCCAGACCTCCATCCCAAAAAGAACAGGCTCATCTCAAACTCAGTCAAACACACAAACGGTAAAATATGTCATCACCTCCTCCCTCGCTGCCGCCCTACATACCCTGATGTTTGCATACCGTCCCAAAAGACCTACAGACGCCAATATTGCCTTCCTGCATCCACACGGCCCTCACTCATCTGGACTCTGGGAGGTGGAGCCATGTGAGAATGCTGTTGGTGGATTACTCATCAGCATTCAACACTGTAGTTCCCTTCAGGCTGGCCACTAAACTGAGTGCCCTCAGACTGAACTCTTCCTTGTGCAGGTGGGTCCTAAGCTTCTCGACTAGCAGGCCACAAGTGGTTCGTGTGGGCAACTGCACTTCATTCCCCTCACCCTCACCACCGCAGCTCCTCAAGGGTGTGTGCTCAGCCCCCTGCTGTACTCACTCTACACTCATGACTACTCAGTCACATCTGATGACAACATCGTTGTCAAATTTGCTGACGCACCGGTGTGGTGGTGACGAGAGGGCGTACATGAATGAGATCGGCAACCTGGAGGACTGGTGCTGGCTCAACAACCTCAATTTGAACATCAGGAAAACTAAAGAAATGATTGTGGACTTCAGCTGGCAGCAGCAGGGGAGTTACACACCGCTCACCATCAGTGGGACACCCGTCGAGAGAGAGGACAGATACCTTGGAGTCAACATCTCAGAGGACCTGACACGGTCCAAACACATCCACACCAGGAGAAGAAGGCCTGTCAGGGTCTCTACCAACTCAGATTTCTGTGGGACTTCCCACTCCCTGTCAGGATACTCAAGAACCTGCACCGTACAGAGTATCCTTTCGGACATTATCATCACCTGGATGGAGAGCAGCTCGAGCCTCGACTTACTGGCCATCAGGAGGGTAGTTCGCTCAGCTGAGCGCATCATCAGAACCACCCTCCACAACTGACAGGACATGACAAGAACCAGGGCCACCGAAATCCTTAAAGAGCCCACTCACCTGGCAATAAACTGTTTTCATTGCTGCCTTCAGGGAGACGCTGCCACTGCCTGAAGGCTAACACAGAGGATGGGGAGGGGCTTCTTTCCTCCGGCCATCCGCATCCTCAACAAACAGACTATTTTTTTCTCTTACGACTGCACACACAGCTCCCGTTAAATTTATATCTTTATTCATACATTTCTTAATTGATCGCGTATTAGCTTATTTGTTCTTTTATAATGTTGTCTTTTTGTTGTTTAGTGTGGAGGCATCCGAAGGAGACACACAGTACATTTCACTGCACGTTGTACAAATTATGATTGTGTATTTGACAAGTAAAGCTCATTTGAATTTCAATACAAGCTGAAGATATTTTCACATTTTGTTCTATTAAATAAAATCCTGCAGCAGATTTAGCACTCGCCCACTGAAAAGTCTTTACGTCTTCAGTTTGGTGGCTGAATATGACTAAAAATCTAAAGCACCTTCAGTGCTTTCAACTTTGAAAAAGGCTACTGCCAAAAAAAAATTGTGCGTTTGTGGTTTATCTGGACACTTCAGAAATGCCATTTGAACCTGGGATAAATAAAGTGTAACACGAACGTACGGTACCTTTATCGCAGGTAACTGCACCTGCGTCACAGTGTGTGTTGCTCTTCATTGTGCATCCAAACTCTTTAATTCCAATTCATCGGGATCCGTTTCTTACCTCCGACTACACACGCGCCATCCGCTTGCTTCATCCCGTCTCCCTCCTCATCTTGCTGATCTCTGCATTGCTTCTCGTTTGTCTTGTCTCTGTCTCGCTTCAGCTCAAATTTGTCATTTTGTTCTTCCTCCTTACAGCGTTCAAGAGGACTCGTTTCCTCTTGCAGGCATTCTCTGTCCAGTAAAGGCATTTCTCCATAACGTTCTGTGATGCACACCTGGTGTTTTTTACAGTTTTTAAGAGAGACACCCAGCCGTTCCTTATCTACAGGCGTTAGACTAAGTAATCTCTCAGCTGTGAAACACCCTGGAGACCTGATGTCATTTTCCAGTTTGGGATGCTTCTTTGTGGTGGCTTGAATTACCTCGGTTTTAACATCAAAGGGGTTTTTGGTGAAACTGCTCCGCTCATCTTGAACTATGATCTGACTCACGTTTATAGCCTCACTTCCCACGTTTTTCACACTCACTGTTCGGTCTCTTGGCCTGCGCGTGCTGCGGATGCTGCTACCCTGATCCAGCAGGAGAATATGACGTAATATATCGTCTTCCACCCTCGCCTCAATGTTTAATGTTTTATCCCGAAGTGCCTTGAGTTGTAGCCTGTGGCCCTGTGATTTTTGTTGTTGGACCATCATTCTGCTGTCGGCACAGTCTCTGGGTTGGTCCGCATTCATCTGCCTCACTTTCTCTGAAATATTGCAATCCTGAGTCAGGATATCGGAGTCTTTTCCTCCTTCAGTGTCAGTCAACAACATCTCATGTGGTTCCTGCTTAAGCTGCTCTTGGACAGTAGTGTTTGCACTGATTTTATCCCGAAGATTTAATCCTTTTGCGTCCTTGTCGTCATCCAGCTCTAGTTTTTTCTCCTGGACCAGAGACGGGACATTTACAGATAAGTTCTTAACTTGTGTCTCTTGTGAAACTTCATTATAGTTGGCAAAATCATCTTCAGTGTCCTCATTTTCACTCTCATCGTCATGGTGCTGCAGGTTCACCAAAGGCCTCTCCTGCTCCTCCTCAGGGATCCTGCCAAACTTTTCCTCCAGCTGATCGAGGCTGATCTGACCCACGAGCTTGTGATTCCTCACAACCTGTATGAAAGACCAATAAGCAATCAACAACAAAAACTTACACAGCCAAGGTTCAAGTCTGAGATCAGAAGCAGACCACAAATTCTTGCCTTCATTAACAGTTTGTTTGAGCGATACTGACCTGATGCTTGTCACACAGGTGGGCTTTCAAGTCGCACAGTTGAGTGCAGTCAAAGTAGCACAGGCAGCACTTGTAGGGTTTGACATCATCATGCTTCATCATGTGCGAACGCAGGTTTTCGGCGCTGGCACTTGTAAAAGTGCACTTGTGGCAACGGAAAACGATCCCTCGAAGGTAGCGTGAAAGCTTCGGGCGCCGCACCTCTATTGGCACGACGCGTTCCTCTGAAACCAAGAGACAAACGGTCTGAACATAACATGATTTATTTCAATCCCACCAAGCTGATGACCACCCAACTTACCGCGATGCAGGATGATGTGATCAATCATGTTGTTCTTGTTCCCGGTCTGGTAGAGGCAGAAAGGGCAGCGGAAGTCCCTGTGATGGAGAGGTTTGGACTGGGAGGTCGAGTGAGCCGTCTCCAAGTGCATCTCTAGGGTTTTCCTGAAGAAGAGCAAGTGTGGGAAGTGATGTCATCAATAAGCCTATATGACAGTGTGATGACACATATTGCCTTGTGTCCTAAGTAGAGAGGACATATGCTCAAAATGCCCACCACCAAAACGGATTCATTTCTCAAAAAAAAAAAAAAAAAAAAAAAAAAGATAACTTTTCATGTTCAGGCTCTTATGAATTGAACACAGTAACTGATAAAGCCACTTACTTTATCTATTTGCCACTTGAGAATTAGAAACGACAGTGCAAAGTAACTGCAACGGTTCTAACTCACCTTACACCGGTGTAAAAGTCACAGTCCTTGCACTTGAAGAGCTTCTTTCCATGGCGATTCAGGTAGTGTCGGCGGAAGCTGGCCAGGTGTCCGCTGCTGAAATTGCACAACTCACAGCGGAGTAGACTGCTGTCGGCTAACGCCGTTTCCTGCGCAGTCGCTTTGGTTGAGGCACTGTTCTGAACCATGAAGCTGAACTGGTTTAGTTGCTGCCGCACTGCTGGGGGCTCCCAGTAATTCGACTCTGTCAGGGTGGGACACATTCTCTGAATATGGCTACTAATAATATTAATAAAAAAAAAAAATCATACATATTTCAGCACTTCTGTATGCTTTATCTCATAAACCAGGAAAAGGGACTATTTACCTTCAGCGCTGTCTGAGTCATCATCAGGTTCAGGCACACTGGTCCATGTGTCTGATGAGTTAGGAGGTTCCTTGTCAGCTGTCTGAGCATTCTCCTCGTTTTCGCCGCTCTCGGGAGGATTCATGACATCTGGGCATTTGGTGAAAGGGGGAAAAAAAATTGGAATGAAATACTCACCCACAGACCGCCAACTCAAACCTCTTTAGGTACATTCAGATTGATTTCGAATGTCACACTGACAAAAATGACACCAGAGAACTGCACCAGCTTTTATCTGAACCGCTACTACTACAGTGCCTCTTTTTAGTAGTCGTTGGTATTTTAACGTGTTGCTCACCTTGATGTTTTTTCATAAAATGACCCATCAATAGGTTCTTGACATGCGTCCGGTAGGAACAGAGAGTACACTGGAAAGGCTTTTTAGTCCATGATTTGTAGAGGACATATTTGTTCAAGCTGTTGAAATGAAGAACACAGTCATTCAGGTGTATCGACAAAAGTCGCTTTTCGATCATGAAATATTTCTTGGTTCTAGAATAACTGTAAAAGTTATGAGACGGTATTTTTAAAATGTCGAAGAATCTGACCTAAAACGACAGAACATAACCTGAGTGAACATAAGTTGGGGCACCTTCCTACTCTGACCATTACATCCCCTTGCAATCCTCACCTGCTGTGACAAAATGCTATGGATTTGGCTTCAGCAGTTGAAAATTATTCAGATTACGTGGCTAAATTCCAGACGAACAACCTCTGATGACATTTTCTGACTAAAGGGTTAACTTTGGAAAATGCTAACTGGATTTGTGAACCATAATACGCATATTTTTTTTGCTGCAGCTAAACACTGCAGAAAATGCCACCCGTGGAATTTGTTTCTCCCAACAAACACTGGAACGTCATTAGGAAATTACCCTGTGATAAACGCTATAAGCATAAAGTGTCACAGTAAGCAAAGTGGGGTTCGATGTTCAGATATCCAACATGTCATGGATAAAGTTCTACATCCTTCCTTCTTACTTGTGCTTCCTTATTGAGGTAGGCAGGATGTTCCGTTTCTTTAAGGCCGCCAAAGCTATGTGTCCACGCTCATGAGAGGACAAAACTTTCCGCGACCTGAACGTTCGAGCGCACAGACTGCAAGTGTGTCCATCTCGTCTCGATTCTGGCTCCCTCTGCTCTTCGTCGGCTGATGACGGCGCCTCTTCTGTCACAACACGTTCCGTCATCTCCTCCGTAGTTTCTAATCCGGCCAGCTCGTCTTGCTTCAAGGGTTGAAAAATCAAACACGGCAATGATTTTAAAGGGATAGTTTTAACCAAAAATGAAAACTGAGTCACCGTCTACTCACACTCTCATGCTGATGGAGGGTTAGATACTTTTTTTTTTTTTTTAACCAAACACTGCCGGAGCTTTGCAGGAAAGGATGTTGCAGTGATCAATTCAATAAATGACTTTAAGTGAATGGTGATCAATTTTCAAAAGGTTAAAAAAAGAAAAAGGAAAAACCCTGACAACATGTTTTAACCTCACTAAAAACATAGCGTCAGTGGTGTTTTCAAGAACTACTTGGCACGCTGACGCTTCGGGACAGTTGGATTACTATGGACAAGCACAATGGAGGCCAATTTATGGCTTTATCAATATTTTTTTTCACATTTTGAATATTGGTCTTCATTCACTTCCATAGTTTGGATGAACAAATACATAAACCGTTTGTCCTGCATGTTAAACGTCTTCACTATTTTGCAAGCATAAAAGGCTTCTTGTAGAATATTTGCTCTTTTGTCGTACTTCAAAAATCAGGTTTGGTTGAGGGGAAACTTGCGGCCATATTACTTCACAAAATACTTCAGCTTTATCTCCTCTCATCGTTTCCCTTACGCATGGTCCTCAAAAGCATAGATCATCATGGATGTAAAAGTGTAAAGAAGGGATGCACAATATTATATGATAAAAGTCATCGTTGAAATATATTGGTATCGATCCAATACAGTTTGGGACGCCAATCATCTGTTGTCAGTGTTGAGGTACAACTTACAATTGAATGGACGTTTCAAAATATTTTGGAAATGAAAAACAGCATTACTTTTTCAAAATTCAGGATTTTTACGTGTTTTCCCCCCCCCCGATATGTACGCAATTTGAATGTCCAAATCTTTGTTTTCAATAAACACTGACATCTGTAAATATTGGCAATCGATCAAGTCAGTTGTAAAAAAAAAAAAAAAAAAAAAAAAGGCAAAGAATTCTTGTGCACCCCTGGTGTAAATGATCCAATGAACAGAATCCACTTACTTCACTGGTTTGGGCCTCTGGTGGCGATGGACTGATGAGCGCCGCCTGCCTTCTCCTCTCTGCCTTATGATTATTTCTCTTCCTGTGGTGATCCAGGTGATAATACAGCTTCTTCACTCCGTTTATCTTTTTTTGGCAGTGGGTACATTTGAAAACCCCCGTGGTCCTCTTTGATTGCTGGTATATCACGATGAAGTCGGTTTTGCATTCTGAATGGTGGAAGCTCCGGTAATGATTGATGAGCTGCTGCGACGAGTCAAAGAACATTTTGGGGCAGGTCTTACATTTAAGGCGTGCCTTATCCTCACGTTCAGAAAGGTTCCTGACTTTGCGTTTGTTGTACTTCTTTAGCAGCTTGGATGTGGTGAGTCCGTCCAAGTTGTGAGTCTTTCTGTAGTGACACGATAGGTACCTTCGGAACAATGCTCTATAGGGACAAATATGGCACCTGTACAGTGAATCCTTGCTTTTTGCCTTCTCCAGGTGCTTGCCCAGAGATGATGAATGCATCTTCCAGTGTGTTTGTTGCAGCACCTCATTGAAGTATTTGACAAAGACATCCTTTCCATGTGTTTTCTTATAATGGTAGGCAAGACTCTCTTGCATTGAAGTTGAATATGTACAATGTGAGCACCTGTATGTTAACTGTATGTCATGATCCTCTGTCGTCTTGGACTCAGGTGGTTTTTCTGGTTCCTTTTCAGCCAAATGGTTAGCAGCCTTTGCTACGGTCCGAGCATGGACTTTCTCACAGTGGATCTTCAGTTTCTTCCGTGACGCGTATATTTCTGGGCACCTTTTGCACATATACCCCCTTTGGTTGGCACTTCTTCCCATTGGGCACTTGATCATGTTAGCCACAAGTATTTCATCTGTTTGAAGCTTGTCTGCCCTTGCTAAGACATTTGGGTGAATCATTTGGCAGTGAGTCAGCGTTCCATGGTGGCTCGAATTCACGTAGGGACAGCTTGGACACCTGTAGACTAATATTTTGTTTTTGTCGGTTGCAGTGCTAGAAGCACATTCTTCTGAGGTATTTTGCGGATGCAGGGTTGAATCGCCATCGACTGATGTTTTCGCCAGCTTTTCATATGTGTTTAAATAGTATTTTAAGAAAGCCTCCTCTCCATGCTTTGTGGCATAATGGGATCCCAGACGCTTTTTCCTAAAATAGATATTGGAACACAGAACACATCGGTATGCACGATCCTGCATCACTGAGAGAGAGCCTTTTTTATGCCTCATAAGCAAGTGTCGATTCATTGCAATTTTTGTGCAGCAGTAATGATTGCAGAGCTGGCACTTCATCTTGGAGTATTTCTTTTTCAGCAAGGAATGTTGCAATATTGACCCCTTAGTTTTATGGGTCTGAAGATGCTGTTTGTTCCTTACAATTAATGATTTAGAAGTTTCGGGTGCAAGGTGATCATGGTCCCTCTCATAGTGCTGGTTCAGTCTCTGCTGAGTTGCATATATTTGAGGGCAGATTTTACACATATACCCACGAAATGTCAGTTGGTCATCCCAACCTCTTTTTTTCCAACCGTGATCCATGTTTTTCAACTGAGCTTCGCTGATGTGAAGACTGTCCGCCCTCGCTGTTTGAGTCGGATGCTTCATCTGGGAGTGTGTGAGGACGCCTTGGTAGACGGTATTCACATAGGTGCAATACGGACACTTAAAGATATGCACACGTGCTCCGCTTTCCTCATCTTCCTCTTCTTGCCCCACCAGCAAATGTTTAGGTGCAGAATTTGCGTGTTTCATTCCACAGTGAGTGTTAAGACCATGCAGAGTATAAAACCTTGCTGAGCAGTAAGCACACTTCAGCGTCACGGAAGATGGTGTTGCTTCATTAGATGAAGCAGGTGAGTTTTCAAGTTCGAGAGGCACTTGGTAGGAATCAAACGACACAGGCGTATCATCGTCGTCATCCTGCTTGTTTGCGCTGGACTTCCTTCTGCTGATGACGTCAGGGACAGAACCATCTTCTTTCACCGACCAAGGATGGACAGCACGGTAGTGGTTTGTGATACTTTCCACTGAGTTATCTTTAAATGAACACGCTCTACATGAATATGTCTTGGTTTCATTTTGTCCGGACATTTGGAATGGTAGGGAGCTATCAACGTCATCAAAATCTTCAGTGTCCTTTATTTTAGGTTTCTTCTTGTGAAGAGGGGTTGATTCAGGACTGACATATAAATGAGAAGTGATGAACTCGAGGCTCGGTTTCCTTCCTGGGTGATGTTTCCTGTAATGTTTATACATTATTGCTGATTTTTTGTGAAAGAAGCTGCACAAGTCACACTGATAGCCCCACTTTCTTTGTTTTAAGCTAACTTCTGCACTAGCCGCAGGATCTCTGTGGCATTTCCGTATGTGCCTCCTCAAAAGATACATCTGGGGAGTGCTGTAAGTACATCTATTGCATTTAAGAGTCTTCTTCGTTACTGAAGATGATCCTGGAACAGACAAGGATTTCTGAGTTGTGCTTGCTTTATTTTCATTTTCCCCAACGGATCCCTGATGGCTCCTTTGAAGATTCAATTTTTGCAAGCGTTCATAAATCATGTTGGAATACGAGTGGATTTCGTGAGTCTTTGCTGTAAATCCACGATGTCTTTTGTGGTAATGGTGTATTATCTGGGCTATCGAACTTTGCCGAAAGTTGCAATGATGGCAGAAAAACATACGTATATCGTCATCTTTTACAAGGGGGAGAGGTAGATTGCTAGAAAAGTATGGCTCCTTGGCTTCAGATTTGGATTTTTCAATCTGATCACGAACCAAAGCCGTATACTTGATAATGGATTCAGGGTTTTCACATCGGTGGTGTGAATTGGTCTGATGGTTCCTTACTCCTATTGCAGTTGGACTTCCAAAGTTACACACTGCACAGTAAAACAAGTCCTCTGGGCGTGAATAGGGATTGAGCTTCGTAACTAACATAGCCGGTGTGTCACTTTCTTCATGTTGAGGTTCTTTTTCCGTTTTTGCTTTAACTTGTTCACTAGATGGATATTCAAAGCTTGTCGTGCTGGCTGAGGCCTCGGTTTCACTTTGACCTGTTTTGCTCTGTAGCTCGTTTGTATATTTCACAATATCTTCAATACACGTCGCTGTGAGTGCAGTATGTTTTGCGTTGTGGTGAGAAACAACGCTTTTTATATTGGTACTTGAAAACTTGCAGAATTTGCAGTGAAACACTCTGTCTGGTGAGCTGTCCAGTTTAGTCGACATGCTGCTGTGGGATTTGGCCGGCGTTTCTTCTTTTCTGTCCTCTGTAGATTCCACTTTCTTTTTGAGAGAAATGGATTGAGACTTCATGCTATGCTTCACATTCATCTCAGAAGCTGAAAAATTCTGTTGTGGCATCTTTAGTTTGTCCTTTGCTTCCATCGAAGAATCAGGGGTTTTCTTCTTAGCTACAGGTTTGTCGATTACGGCGTTGGAAGCCTCTGGCATCTTTTCTGGCGTCACTGTATGGGATGTGACAACGGCGGACTGTTTTATTTCCTTTATTGAAACAGTTTTATCTGGGTGACTTTTTTGATAGTGGACATGCATAACAACAATGGACTTATGACTAAAGTCGCAGCAGCTGCAGTGATACAAGGAAACATCTTCTTTGGAGATGGGGTGTTGTGATGAGGGTTCTTTTTTGATTACCTCACACTTCCTGCTCTCCGGGGTCGACCTTGATAGCTCTGAGCTGTGACTCTTTTCACATGTGTCTGACTGGGGTGGCTCCTCTTCACAGTTTGTCACCAAATACCTACAGTACATCAGTGAATAATGCATATTGTGATTTGGATGGCTATCATTGTAGTGCTCTTTCAGGGTCGGCAATGCGTCAGTTTTAAATTGACACACGAAACATTTGAAAACCAAACTGAGGTCACATAGTTGCAGCTTGAATATATCGGGAGCGTTTATATGATTTTCCATGAAGTGTTTCTTGAGGGAGGAAACGCTTACGAACTCAATTGGACACATCAGACATCGGAACGTAGCAGAGCGATCACTGGGATCCTTAATGTAGTCAGAGTTAAAGCACACGTAAGGGTGGTGGTTCTGGTAGTGGGTGGACATATGTCTGACGCTCTCGTCAGAGAAGGCACAGAGTTTGCATGAATACACATTTGGGCTTTTTGCATCTCCGTTAACAAACTCGACCTCCTTTTCTGTTTCACTGAGATCAAACTCAGAGCTGCTTGACGATTGCGGTATGTTTGTCGGCTCTTGCTTTGCCTTTTTAGCCAGTGGATTTTTTACGCTTTCACTACAGATCCTCTTGCCTGCGTCGTTAGGGTACTGTTCAGATATTCTACCCCTCCGTGCTCCTGCCAGGTTAAGTAAGCGTTCATTTTGCATGAACCGGTCACAACCCTTTTTGGTGATGTCAATCAGTGACTTTGCAGTCACTTTAAATACACCACTGCTGTTTGGACTGAAGCTTGAAGGAGATTCTTGCAAAACTATGGTTCCACTGGTGCTATTTTGAAGCACTGAGCTGTTTGTTGACTTTAGTTTCCCATTAGAACCTGAAGACGCAGTGAAGTACTTGGTGACGGTCTGCATTGACTTTATGTAACTTTTCACATCCTTTGATCCTTCGAGTTGGCTTTCACTTTTTGAAGCAGCATCTTCCATGTGCTGGTTTGCTGAAATTACATTTATGTTGATCTCCGGGGTCTGACACACGATTAGCTGTTCTTTCAACGTCTCTGGTTCTTTTTCATGAGTGTTAAAAAGATCCTGGCTTTTGGAGGTACTTCCTGTGCCATCCGCATTGGGGTTATTAATTCCCGGTAATTTTAATCCTGCATCTCTTACAGCCCCGTCTACATCGAAGCCATGCACACTGCTGAGATGTGCAAAAAGAGAGAGCTTTGACTTGAACTTGATTATACAGTGACTACACTGGAAAAGCTTGCCTTGAGGCTCGTCAGTGGAAGATTGATTTTGCATTGTGTCGTTACCTTTTTGCAACCATCTCTTTACTCAGATTCATACAAAACGATGACACCTGGAAGAGAGTAGACAAAACAAAAAAATGAATAACTTGTTGGGGTTACAGATTTAGAGCCAGCTCTTCCCAAATATAATTAAATGACACGCATACAGAAAAGTGAAAATCAAATCAAAAGGACAAGGATTTCTTTTCTATGTCACGTTCATTAATTGTGCAGAGTTCTCCGTTTTTTTCTTTTTGCACAAGTTTAATGGCTTTTATGCACAGGATGAAACTTGGGATGAAGATGTAGCATTGAGGTTTCACTTTCATTTACATGGGTTTCCATTTACAGGGGAAATTAACTTCCTTGTCCACAGGCCAAACGAAAAGGTTTAGCATATAACACCAGTAATTGGCTGGTAGCAGGTGGCGCTGATTTTTTTGTTAATTCTAAGAATAATTGAGTATCAATGAGAATGTTATCGCTCATAAAGAACGCCTATTTACTGCCCTGTAAGGTGATAATTTAGAGTTTGTAGAACTGTTTATATTAAAGCTTGATTCTGAGGACGAGCATCAAAACCGTCAATCACACCGAGAATCAACATCGTACATCTCTGCAGTCAGAGGTTATAAAAGCATAAGGCTACTCTTTCCCAACATTGATCAGGAATCGTAAGGGGAATAAATAAATAATCAGATCAGTGTGAATGACTGAGGAATTGTAAATCCGTTATCAGAGTTAAAGACACATTGTGAGTGGTTTCGCTAATGTCTAAAACTAGACAACAGTGGTTTAAGGCTATTTTTTTCCCTGAGGTTATCTTCAGTATGGAGGTTCATCATGTGTTACTTGTGCCTTTGCACTACACTTCAAAACTGCATCTTTGAGAGACAACGTAGGCGAGGAGATATTGCAAATGCATCTACAATATATGAGTTTATTCGAAATAACGGGCTTCTGAAAACATGCTCCAGGTCCGAAATCTGTCAGCAGAAAAGGACCCACTTACAACAACGGATTACTGCTCTTCTTAAGAAATATCAATTAAACAGCGTGAAAACAAAAATAATATGAAACTTAATTCCAAAAAGTCGATATAAAACTTTAAAGAAGATGCGATGTAGAACAAGGAGAAGACGTAAACCGGGTGCGTCCCTTTAACGGAGCATCTATCAACAACACAATAACAAATATTTGATTTATAACAGGCTTCAAGCCTCAATACACACACAGCACATACTCACGTATGCAGGCAGACGAAGAATGAGGTTTAGAAACCCATATTTGGGGTAGCAGATGTTGATAATGTGAAAAAACCACACATTTCCGCCATTTTTCCCGCGAGTATAACTTTCCTGCGCTTTCCGCTTCCTCAAGGCATGCTGCAGTTGGACTTCCGGACGATTTTTTTTTAACCTCCGAAATAATCTTCGTGATTGGTCGTAGATTCATCAACCAATTTAATGTGTTAACAGCGCTATATGCTATTTTGTCAGCTCAGCTGGACAAAAGATAGCGCCACATCCACTTAATTCACAGATTGAGTGGTGAGGGAATCACTGCTTATTTAGATATAACGCATCTGCATGAAAAAGTAAGCATAATTCAGTGGTAGAGAACGGGAAATAAATAACTTGTTTTTTGTGCGGATAACTTAAATCTGATACCAAGTCCCAAGCGACCGGTGTTTTCAAAATTCCGCTCTTAAGTTATCCGTCGAATCTCCCACAAACAAATCTGAGCTCTGATCTTCTCCGACTGTCATTGGTTCCTAGTCGCGACTGTTTCCTCCGGAGCAGTTTGGAACGTACATAATAACAAGGAAGCAGGCTCAGTCGTGAGATGGACCGCCTCGACCTCGCTCCTCCAGGGACTCCCTAGCTACACATGTAGTGGTCAGTTCTCCTGGAAATGTAATCTTCTCTTTTCGGACTGTTTTTCACTGTCAAGTTATAAACTGTTCAATACGGCTTAACGCCGACACGAATGATGTTAATACAGCTTAACTATAACTTTGAATTAGCAACACCTGGTTTTGAACGAAGAAATTTAAACCTCGATATTAGGCATACGACTGTGTGAATGACCAGTGTTTAAGTTTTAGTTTACATGGTCTGTTAGAAGTGTTTTACACAGCTAATTTAACACTCGTAATGTTACAGCTTCACACCCACAAACAAGTTAAAGAGCTTCCTGACACATGCTGTAACACAAAAGGAGTGCCTGCCGTAGCACATCCCAGAGAATAGCCATTGTAAAGCAGGTGTCTGTGTTTGTGTGTTCAAGGCTGACATATTGTGAGGATAAAAGAGAATGTTCACCTGAAACCAGAGAGGCACTATGTTCCCAGCCAAGCTAACCTGCCAGTGTACTCTGAACGCACTGAAGAGGATTCGCCATCCCACCTCATCCCCCTGCCTTCGCATCCTGCCAAATGTCCTCCCTCAGAAGACCACAGGAAGGGCTAGAGGCGATCTCCAATCAGATGTCAGTGTGTTAAGAAGAGTGTATTACAGCCAGAGTGCAATCCGTCCATCGTTTAAACTACATGACACACAGCATTATGGAAGAAGAACATTCAGTGTATCAGCTGCTACGATCGTGAGCTCAGCTCCAGCAGGTGTCCAGCCTTACCTCCGACTGATGAGGCTCGACAAACCTATTGGTTTGTACTCTTGTGTCTTTTGGTGTGCATTTTTCAGGACTGCAACTATTTCTGTTATTGACGCAGTAAACGGAGAAATTTACTCTGTCACGAACACGGTGCCTGTTGCGTAAAAAAACAACAACCTGCAAACGTTAACTCTCAACCATCGTGTTGGCACCATGTCACGTCAGATTAATCTGACAACGATACGTATTTTTACTGATAGTTTAGTCTCTGCAATGTAAACTCACAGTGGCGTCTTGTACGGTCCAAAGAGACTTTTTATGTTTTCATTGCAGTTATTATTTGTATGTTTCTATTTTTTTGCTCGACAAATTCTTATAAAGTTTGTCAGAATATTTGATTAATTTCTGTGGTATCATTTGGTAACATGAATGCAAAAATTATTATATATACTTTTAATGCCAGAAGATGAACTTCTATGACAAACTTTTTGTCATTTTTTCAGAAAAATAGTGATGAAACCGTAAAAAAATCATATCTTTGGACTGAGCAAGATGTCACCGTGGGATCTGGAACCTTTGAGACAATACCTCAGGGGTAGGGACCATGTGCCATGGAGGGCCGTGTGTATGCAGGTTTTCCTTCCAACCAAACACTTCAACAGGCGATTCCACTGATTAACACACCTTCAGCCACAGAAGAGTGTTAATCAGTGGAATCACCTGTTTGGTTGGAAGGAAAACCTGCATACACACGGCCCTCCATGGCACATGGTTCCCCACCCCTGTAATACCTAGACTTTTAGTAAAATAAATACGTAGTGTTTTCTATTAAAAATGTGGTACAGTAGGAATACTTTTGCACCCCTAGCATTCCTACAGATTCCAGAGTAATTTTGCATTATGTGTCACTGTGTTTTTGTGTATTGCAGGCACATGGCTGTTGTACCTCCCATGTACGTGGAGCATTGCTCTGGCTGCTGACCCTGGATGCCTCCCAGATCTGGGTATGCTCACTGTGTTTGGTACCGGCGCTCTACTGATGAGAGGAGCCGGCTGCACCATCAATGACATGTGGGATAAAGACTACGACAAGAAGGTGCTCCTCATCACACACAGTAGCTACTTGTGCATGAGCTGAGACTAACAGGAGGCCTCTGTAATGAAAGTAGTTCAAGTTTTGTTGTCAGCACTGTAGTCATTTCTATCAGTATTTCAGGAGAAAAGGCACATGTCGGCATTCATACACTCAAGTTTGCAACCTGGCCACGTCTGCGTATCTCCCTTTAATTCCATTCAGAGGATCCAAATTAGTTTTTTTTCCCCTGACCAGTATCATAAATCATTAACTGATTAGAATAGATCAGTATGTTTGACATATTTAAACTTTCCCAATACACCAATTTATTATTTTTTATGTTAAAAATATTCTATAACTTACTGAAATAAATGCCAAAAGTTGTCTTTTTTCGCAGCAACGGTGTTTACTGTGAGAAAACCTTCAGGAATCTATTCAGATTGATAACAAGGGTTACGAATTATGAATACAGATTTTATGAAAGCCAATAAGAAGCGACTGACAGACGCTGCACCTACCTGTACCGTAATCCATACGATAACACTTCTTTCATTGCAATTCAAACTCCTTTTTTTTTTTTGACAGAGTTGCGTGTGACACTATTTAAGCACTAAATACATACTCTTGCTATGATTTCAGCAAAGACATTAAAAAGTGAGGATGATTCTTTTTCAGGTGTCTCGGACGGCCGCTCGACCCATTGCGTCGGGGGAGATTTCTCCCATGCAGGCACTGGTGTTCCTCGGGGGGCAGCTCTCTCTGGCGCTCGGAGTTCTTTTATGTCTCAACTATTACAGGTACCCAGTCATCGTCGTATTTGTATCTTGTTTAGTTTGAATTGAATTTGTAGACAGAAGTTGTAAGTCATACACATAGTGTGTATGTGTATGACTCATTTTCAAGGTAGTTAGACAGGTAATGATGCCAGAATACAGAAAAAGTTTCCCTGTGCAAAGTTTTTTATTTATTTATTTGATGGTGTGACTTAGTTTTCATCATCCTTTTCACAGTATTGCTCTGGGTGCTGCGTCGTTATCTCTGGTCATCACCTACCCACTGATGAAGAGGATCACATATTGGCCACAGTTTGTTCTGGGTGTGGTCCAGATTCTTCAGTCTTATCCAGGAGTGAACTGCATCTACAATAAACATTTTTCTTTCCTTCATCCGTTTGTTGTTCAGGCCTCACTTTCAATTGGGGAGCGCTGCTGGGCTGGTCAGCTGTCAAGGGCTCCTGTGATTGGTCCGTGTGCCTTCCGCTGTATTTCTCAGGGGTGATGTGGACGTTGATATACGACACAATATATGCGCATCAGGTGAAGCAGACTTCTTTCTCTGCTCTGATTTTGCGATATCCTTGTATTAAACACAAATCACGTGAGAACATTTTTGCTTGTACTGATTAAAGAAATAAATACAAATGACTTTTTTGTCCGTGGCGAGTAGTGAAATGTTACTTTATATCACGGTGAGTACGTTGATAATTAAGATTTTTTTCCATTTTTCCCAAACTGTTGTGTTTCTATTTTTTTAGCAAATTTCATCTTAAGAAAGTGCCCAATTATGTGTTGGATGATTGGAATTTCAGCAGTTCAACAAGAAAATATACAAGACGTAACGCAAGTCAGTTTAGTTCAATGAAACACAGTGTTGTACTGTTAATTTCACAGTCCATCATTTTTGTTGAGTAGACTCACCGTAGAAGTAGTATTTAGTCAGGAACCAGTCTATTGATCGTCAGGTTCTGTTTATGTAGACTTCCAGCACAACAACGTTGCACCTGTAAAACTAAAGGTCATAACCCCTCCAGAACCCAGGACGAGGTTCTACCATCTGTTCCAGATACTGTTTGAATCTTCATGTCAGTCATTCCATTATTGTCAGTGGAATTTCTCTACATTTTGATTTAAAAAAAAAAAAAAAAGGAATGTAAATTTGACCGTATGTGCAACATTTAGGACTGAAAATCCAACCCGGCTGTTGAGACAGGAGTATATCTTGGTTTGAAATATAAAAGTCAACCTGTTGGTCATTGTGGAGCACCGCCATTCTGTTCTTTCCTTTTGGCTTCTTTTGAGTAGAGTACAAACTTCATCCCTCAGGATCAAAAGTACTTATCTGACTTTTTTTTTTTTCTTCCCGTCGATAACCAGGATAAGGAAGACGACGTCAAGGTTGGAGTCAAGTCTACTGCCTTGAGGCTCCAGGAGCAAACAAAACCTTGGCTAAGTGGCTTCACCCTGGCTATGATGTCAGGACTGGTTTTAGCAGGGGTCAATGCTGAGCAGACCCTCCCTTACTACGCTGTTCTCTCCACGGTGGCCGTTCACTTAACAAATCAGGTGAGATGCATGCTGGTGAGCTGTGAAGTCTGAATACCAGCAACCACACATGACAGGTTAAGTGACATATTCACCAAGTGATAGTGGATTTTTATTTTTTTTATATCATCCAAATCTCAATTATGTTAAAATGTGATATCTACCGACCTCTCATCTTCTAGATTTACACGTTGGACATCAACAATCCAGAGGATTGCTGGAAGAAGTTTGTCTCCAACAGAAACCTTGGACTCTTGTTACTTTTAGGAATCGTTGCTGGCAATTTGTGGAAAGAAAGAAGAGAGACTTTACTGCAAAATGAAGAATAGAAAACAGATGATTGCATTTACAGTACATTACATGGTATGTCTTTGCCTCACTACAGCGGTTTGCTGTAGACTGCAATTTTAAAGTGATTGGAAATATTTATTAATCCGTAGGTGGACACCGATTCGATGGAGTCTGTAAGTAAATCACCAAGTGTTTGATACAGATTTTCTTCAAACATGACCTTGAATCTTTACAGCTTACAAACCTTTCAAACATGCAAAAACCTGAGAAATTCCATTACATTAAAAAAAAAGATTGCCGAGAACTCTTAACGCGTATTTTATTGTTAGTAAATACACTTTAAATCTTGTTAAGTATTTTATTCTTACCACAGGGGAGCAGTATCCCCCCAAAACAGTCACGTTACAGTTCACTGGGTGAATTATATAACAATCAGAATAAAACCAACTTTATTTACACAGCACTTCTTGAAAACAAGCTATTATGTGCTTTAAATTAAAATACATAAAAAGACAGAACAGGAAAGATTACATATGAATTGTAAACAAGTGTTCGATATAAGAAAACATGCGAGTTAAAAAAAATTAAATCACCATAAAACAAATAATAAAAGTAAGTTCAACTTTGGAGAAGGCCAATCTGGAAAAACCTGTTTTCATGAGAGATATAAAAGAGGAAACGGAGCTAACGGGCCGATCTCCTCCTCCAGCTGGTTCCGCAGTCGTGGGGTACAAGTCTGTAAATCTGCAGCTGTCTGGCTCAAGCTCTTTTTCAGCTCATGAACCACATTTGGTGGCTTAACGGAGGTCCGAACTGAATTCGCATGTAACATTGTTGTACATTTTACAGTAAGCAAGCCAAACCAAACTGATCTGTGACCCATTCTGGACCTCCGATCTTGAGTCACTGGGAAAGGCCGCTTTGGAAAACTATTTGGGTCATGAGGTTTATTTTGGTCATGATTCACTGGCTCACTTCTTCTGGCTGGTAGACACAATTGACTGAGCCCGTTTCCTGGAATCCGTCACCAAGGTAGGAAGGGGGTTTGTTATCCTTGAATAAAGTCAACAGAATGATATTAAGAAGTGGAGCCAGTCCTACGCAAGTTCCAGATAGAAGTCTCAAACCAGCTATGTTTCTTAACTCCACTGAGGTTACAACACAAGTTATGATCATCTGAGTGTTCATCCAGCTTAAAGACGTGTAAAGCAGCCGTGTCCATTTAGCTTTCAGTTTTGGGTACAAATATCTGTGTGTGCAGTAATCTGCTTTTACTGTTGCTGCCAATGTGAGAAACCCCACAAAGTGACCTAAGTGTAAACCATGCCACCACAATGAAAACCCAAAAGTCATAAATAACTTCAGATGTGTACAACGTGTGTAAACCAGACGTCTTAGCCACAAAGCTGTTGTAGCGTTCCATCTACGGGCAAACTGGGACACGCGGCTCGACGTCTCGGTTGTCCAGAAATCTCCATCAGATAGTCCGCTCCAGTTAGAGGAACCTCCTGATATGTTTTCCCAAAATCCAAGCCCTGCTGCATTGTTGAGGCATTCACTGATCCTCCAGTGAGTGTAATACTGGATCCTGAAAACCAGTGCCAGACCCCAGACCCACAGAGAGCCACCAAGAATGGTAACAGGTTCACAGGTGTTCCATTTTAGAACAAGACAAATCCTAACCTGCTCTAGCAAGACCACCTGTATCAATTTGAGAAAGACTGCACCCAGAGGATTGGGTGGAGGGTGGAGGGTCAGCCCCTCCATGAAAGACACAAATTGTGTGTAGGAACACAAAGGGCCGCCGAGCAGGGTGGTGAAGTTTAGCATGTAGCTAATGAGAGGGAGAAACAGGGCAGGGGTCTTCCTGTGGGATGAAGCACTGAAGGCTTGGACGACTCTTCTGTCCTGGAGGTCCATCGAGACTGAGGTGATTCTCTGGGTGAGAAGCATCAGAGAGGACACAGCCAGGAACAATCTAGAAGATTGAGAGGTTGATGTGGTTAGAAAGTGAAAAATTACAAGATATTTGTACACATTCACAACTCTGGGAGAGGAATTCTGTATGTGTGTGTGTGTGTGTTCTACTCCACACTTAGCGTTAGCAGGTGTAGTGCTGGTGGCCCAAAGAAGTGGGACTGTTGAGAGTGAGGATATTTGGATGGATACGTAATTTTTATTTTTTTTTCAGTGTGAGTGGCATTGTAAAATCTGGTTCTGGAGACACCTGGTGTAGCAGGAATTACCAAAGGAAATGGTCTGAAGTACTTTTGTAGGTATTTCTATCTCTGCGGGTGTATTTGATCACAGTAGAGTGCAGGATGTAGTCATGAAACTTTCCAAATGGGTAGTTCAGATCAAAATGACTGTTTAGTGTAAGTGACCATGCAGTACTACAGAGTACTCATGGGTCAGATACTGATGTAAGATGTGTACCTGATGCTGACAGGCTCATGCTGGTAATATTCCTTGTACTGTAGAAACAGATGCCAGAAAGTTTGCCACAACATCTGGATCCCAAACACCCAGGGGTGGATACAACGGGGATCCACAGTGAACACCAGCAGACTGCAGACGACGGCGGAGGTGAACAAAAGGGTACTGTACATGCCCATCGTGACAACGGCCAGGACACACCCTCCAACAGCTACACACACGTACCTGTCGATAGAAATCATGAGGACGACTTCACGTGGTAACGATTGACTGAAGTGGTTTTTTTTTTTTTTTTTTTTTAAAGAGGTTCAAACAATATACATGAGTTTTGGAAAATATGAAATCATTAACTACACTGAGAAATACTGATCTGTTTAAACGACTGGCTTTATTCTGTCAAGCGCCATTTTTAAATTCAACACCTCGATAACATTGTTCATTTAATTGGAGAATTCGGGTTAAAAAGTGTCTCGTAATGCACAAATACTTCAGATCACATGACATATGAGTGCGTTACATTATGAAATAAATTGAATTTGGAACGACACATACCTGTATGTCAATGTCAGATATCCCCTACTGCCAAGAAAATAAAACAAAAATGAGAATGGAAGTAGAAGGCACTGGAGCATTAATAACTGTTGCTGTTCCCAACAGTTGATCAAACCCATGTCTGGCTCTCTGGATGTCAGAAGAAGGAACAAAATCACTGGTGGGACACGGTTTTTGTAGTGATTGTCCTATTAGAGAGGTGAAATATTTGTTTTAACTGGACAGACGGTCTTCATTCCTCCCCTGTCGTGCATTAGAGTCGTTTATATGCTGAGCATTCATGGTGCTGCGTGATAAGGAAGTGTTAAGAACATCCATATTTCAGCAACTGTAGCAACCGGTTCATGATTGATTGTTTTTTTTGTAACTTTATCTCTGAATTAATGAACCAATGCTTTCGCTGCTGGGATTCCAGAACTTGCAGGAATCAATTCTGTACTTCTGTTACATGATCATGATTATGGAAGCGGGATTTAATTCTTTTTTTTTTTTCAGATGAAGTTTAGATGATATGGCTGTCACCCTATCGCCCTAGACTGCGGCATTAACAATTCAGCTTTGTGTCAAATGTCATTTTATCAGTGGAATTGATTTGAGCCAAGTGTTAGGTCTTCTCTTTAGTGTTTTTAGGATTTATTCCATTTTCTGACCATTAAATAACCAAAAAAACAACAACACATTTCTGTTCAGGAATAATACTTGGATTTGCACAAGTTTGAGGCAAATGTAGTGAAGTAGAAAGTACTGCTACTCTAGTTTATGGGCAATGGGATGAAAGTAAAAAAAGCACACCCATCACTAAGTAATCAAGTAATGTATACAGAGTATTCTTTTGCTTAAAAACCTTTCACTATGTCTGTAAATACGTTTTACAATATCGCAAAATCGCGGTATTTTGTGCATGTCACTGGTATTGGCAGATACTCGTCCTTTTTTTTTTTAAAGAAATACATCAGTAGTGATGTTTTATATTTGTATCAGCCCACTTTATCTTGAGTATCTTTTTCACTCATCAATGACGGTGAAACAACAATAATAAACGTTATTAAAATATGGGCTTTTCCATATAAATACTTATTGTACTGATACTCGTAAATAAAGTCAAAAATATAGACATTTGGTATATCTGCAAAAAAAATAAAAAAATAAATATCAAGCGTCCCTGGGATATATCCAAGCTAAACCACAGGAGGTGCTGTAAACCTTTGATTAGCTTAGTGGTTATTTGCTCTCTGATTGTGTGGCGTTTAGGAGGTGCAGTGACATGTCTTGGTCTGCCCTCCCAGGGAGCAAATGTCAAAGGTGAACAGGTCTGACATGTTGGGTGATACGTTTGTACCAGGACGCATCAGAAGGCTCCAAAACAACCAATGGGGAAAACTGATCAATGATTTTGCTTTTAATTGTGAAAAAGTCAAGGTTTATTTGTTGCTGGTGTTTGAGTTGATAGTAATTAATACAGTATCGGGAACAGGCGTCATTTATTGTGAATCCTTATGAGATGATCATTGATGGGCCGAGTTTTGCTACGTATGACAACAGTTCTGGTGTGGGTGCGTTTGTGATGTCTCTGCAAATGTTTGGTCACATGAATGCTAAGTGGCCTGAGTGATTGGATCCTTAATGCATCATGGGTGTCTCATCCACTTCTGATTGCAGGCGATCAGAAAGCTCGAAGTTGTTGTTGTTGTTGTTGTTGTTTTTCTTTTAAATCTGCAGTTCAGGACCAGAACTCTTCCTTCCTATGCCCAGACTTTGTGTTGTGCACGTAACCCGTTTTTATCCGCTGTCTGTTCAAGAAGCACCGAGATCAACTTCTGATCTCAATCCTGACATCCTCTTCTTTCATGGTAAAGCAGCGTCTATTTCAACCTTATATGCTGCTATACTTTTGCGATCAAGTTCAGGAGGCCCTCAAAGTCCCCTTTACGTCCCTGACACCCGAGGCCCCAGAAACACCACTGATGTTCTCTCCCAAAGCCATTGACAGTTAATCCCTCTCTAAATCAAAAAGGTGCAGGAGAGAGTTTGGACGATAAAGAGTACGGTAAGTGCCAAAGGTAATAAGCTCCGATTGTGAAACAAATGATTAAAACATACAAGTGTAGTTGACATATTTGGGAGAGGAAGTTCTGTTTCATAATGAAGTCAGATTTATTACCAAAGGCTGATTATTGACAGCAGTTTGACGGACATGCCTCTTTTGGTCAGCTTGTCTTGATGCTGACATGTTCGACTATTAAACTGACTGTTCACCTGAAATATGCGTGGACTCACACTTCTTTATTGTGTCCATCTCCTGGCCGCTGGGCACGTAAGAAAGTTTAGCAGCTGTTTCACCAGGGCTCGTCACTACGTCACGCAGCCGCTCGCCTCTGATTGGCTCGCTCTTGTGCAACTGTGCAGTTGTATAAACTGCAGTTTGAAGGAGTTGGCAGAGTCTCCTGCAGGGATCGCATCAGTCTCCGCAACGGGAGGAAAGAGCCTCCAGTCGTTTCTGCGGACTTGTCTTGGAAAGTGATTTAGAGATGCAGAGCTGCGCCAAGTCCTGGGGGGTCTTCTTGGCCAAGTCGGTGAAACCCGGCGCACCGCGCAGGCATCTGGATGACAAGAGCCGCGTGGTTTGGAAACTTCAGCGGCGGATCGGAAGCAGCGGGGCATCCCTAACAACAGCAACCCGGGGTCTGCGGACGTCTGCAGCCCTCTCATCCAGACAGATAGACAGAATTCTACCCAGACACGATGATTTCTCAGAGAGGCACATCGGCCCAGGTGAGAGGGAGAAGAGAGAAATGCTGGATGCTCTGGGACTCGAGGTATGGACTACATAAATAGTTTTTACTCTCTCCACCACGAGCACATCTTTAAGCAGGCTTTTTTGTTGTTGTTGTTGTTGTTGATACTGATTTGCAAATAATTTCCCCTCTAAGTCGATCGACCAGTTGATCGACAACACAGTTCCATCCTCCATCCATATGAGGCGGAGTATGAAAATGGATGACCCAGTGTGTAAGTTTTGCTTTATTACAATATGCATTTACTGCTATAATTATCTCATGATCGGCCTAGATGCTTTTTTTTTTGGTTTAAAACGATAAATTATACTGAAATAAATGCAAAAATAAGCAGCTCTCGTCCTGTGCATGAAGGGGTTTTTTCCCCCCCACAGTAAACGGGCATCAGCCGGAGCAGAGTGAGTGGCTGAAATGTAGGTTGCACCTCTATTGTGCGCCGTGGTGCGCTCTCCCCAGTTAAGTCTTCCTTTGAACATATTTGGAGTTGTTTTTGCGAATCTCCTGCCGGGAAGCCGATGCTCATAGGATGGCTACTGGAGTGTAAAGTTGAGCCTTGAGCTCCGGTCCCAAGTCCAGTTCAATCTGGTTACAGCGTTCACATTACATCACAGCCGAGGGGGTTCCTAATAAGGTGACATCGGTATGTTTGCATGGCATTTGCCTGCATGATTCCCCCCCCCCCCCCCTTTGTCTCCCATGCAATACATTTCCATTTCAACTCTCCTTGTGAAATATTAAAAACAATTAGTCAGAGAGGACAATATCCTGCAAACAATTAAAGAAACAGTGATTTATTTAAATTGACTGTAGTAGCAGATACAGCCTCCATAGTACATGAATGATAAATGTTTTCAAATACTAACACATGACCTTCATGAAGGGAGCTTTTGTGTGTATTTGCTGAGGTGGATGTTTCTATTTTGATTGCAAAAGATAAACCGGGATATAAACGAATGCAAAGTACATCTCATTACACTAAACAGATAAAATTTATAAAATAACCTTTGTTATTTTTTTCGATTTGAATTGGTTGGAATGATGGAATTGTGTAGCAGAATTTAATGTTTTATGATAATCCGATATAATCTGAAAGTCATTGTATGAAAGGATTATTTAACCGAAGGAAGGAAAGGAAGTTAGCTCTGTATATTGAACTGTAGATTGGGTTTATGTGGTGAGCTCGTGGGGGATCAGAAAAAAAAAAACCCATAAATTTGGTGGGGATTCTGATGTCACTCGCATATCAGCTGACTTCATGCATCCTTGATCCTTGCACTGATCCGGGTTCCATTTCACAGCATGCAGTGTAACATAAAAGCAGCATAATCCACCAAAGGAGGCGTCACTGATCCATACACAGTCCAGAGAAACTGTTCTGGAAACACTGAAATTTAAAGTGTTGGTATATTTTTTGCTGTCTTTAATTAAAACAATAAGGGGCTGTGTAGTTAATGACAGCTTAATGATGTTACCATGATGCCAGCAAACATCAATAATATTAAAAAAAGAGAGAGCTGTGGTAGCTGAATCATTATCCTTAGGTGAGTTTCAGAACAGGATCAGGTGCATCTCTAAACCAGGCAACTTCATCATGTGTGAGACGTTGCAGAGAAATGCTTTATCTCCTGTCATATTCCAAATTTTAGGAAAGAAGTAATCCAAATCACCTGGTCTGACCACCCTGCTGTCAGCCTCCTCTCTGCCTCTGTCAGGTTTCATAATACAACAAGCCATGCTGAAGAAACAAACTGGAGGCTGTGCTGGTTTTCTGCTTGTTCAGCTTTCGAGGGCTTCAGTTTGCAGAGCCAGCGAGGGATTCTCTCTCCAACAATAGACCTCCTGGATGGCTCTGAATCAGGCTTTTTTTGCTGCTCTGTAGAACTCTGGGTTTATGGGAAAGCGGTCCTCCTACTGAAGCAAACTCATACAAACACAATCAACAACAAATCTGTTGATATACAACTTTTTTTTTTATGGGTTTGAATTGCATGGGTTCTCTTCCTCTCAGCATCGAGAGGTATCTTTCTTTTCTGCAGCAGGAGTAGTCAGGGCTCCGGGTTCAGACGAGTGCTATTGTCCATTCCTTGGAGTTGCTAGGCAGCCAGGAAGGCCGGAGGAATCTCAGTGGTTGGTTGTGCGTTGGCAGAGCTCTCTTACAGCAGAGGAGTGAGGCTAAATTTCTAGCCACTGGGAAGGAACCCAAACTGTATGGACCTAGTTGTGCTCTTGGTATTTGTTTTTCACGTAGACAGAAATATCTTCATTATTTTCTTTCATTACTGATTTTTTTTTCAGGCATATTCTCGGTCTTACCTTTGAGAATATCGGATTTTAGAGGATTTTCTTACTATATTAGGGGCGAGTGGCGACTGAATGATATCACGCCACTGTGATTCTTTAATCTCATTTGCTACGCAACCAATTTAGATGATCACATGACCGATGAGATGCTGCTCATCAAATCTTTTGGCTGTTCTTGTTTGACATTGAGAATTTTATCAATCATTTTTGGAAAGGGAATGCTTTTATTACTCCTCTTTTATTCCTTTTTTTTGGTGATATTTTAAAGCCGGTTTTGGCTGGCAACAGATATGTTTTTGATATGTTAGGAATAGCCCTTAAATCATATATTTCCTGTTGTTTCCTCATCAATGATGATGAGACTTCAGTAAAATTAGGCTGATATATAGGCTGTTGGACTGTTTCCATGAATTTATATTATTGTGCATCCTTGTATAAAATTATTAATAATAACAATACAGAGACTTTGAGGATTAAAAATCTGTAATTTTTGCAGAAAGATGAAAAGATTTTTTTTTTTTTTAGAGAATTCCATTCATGAATTCATTGTAGCATGGCTCAGATCAACACAAAAAATTCTGAATTGGTTTGGTATGACAAGTCATCAAAGGTAGCCATTGTTTGCAAATGTTGGTTGGGTGTTAAACTGTAAATACTGTATGTCATGTATAAATTATCCAGCAATAAATTCCTCTTGTCCTACTTTTAGGTGAGAATGATGTTCTTGAGTCTCTACAGAAGATTGCCTCTAAGAACAAAGTATGGCGGTCCTACATCGGCATGGGCTACTACAACTGCTCCGTGCCGCCCCCCATCCAGCGCAATCTCCTGGAGAATGCTGGCTGGTGAGTGGATTAGATAGATAGATAACCTGTCCTCACAAGACCACAAATTATTTAGAGTGCTCTAATCACGGCCCTTGTGTCGAATCATGTTTATGTGAAAAGTTTGGTCACTCATTTCAAGTTAAATGCTCATGTGGAGAGTAACGTGCCTTTAATAGGAAGCCATGTGACTTCAGATGACTTTATTCATGAGATCTGATGGTTTGATTCCCTCCTCTTCGTCTTAAACAAGATTTTTTTCACCAAAATCCAAATCAACCATTCTTTTCCCCCCAGTTCTTGAGTCAGAGGAGTCATACAATGCATTCCGCAGCCCGCTCTTGGTTCCTTGGTTGGTTGGTTGGTTGACTAACCAGCTTGGAACCATTGTCCTTGTGTCCATGCTAACTCTGGTGATTCATTGTGTATCTCTTGTCCTCAGGGTGACTCAGTACACCCCCTATCAGCCAGAGGTCGCCCAGGGTCGCTTGGAGTCTCTTCTCAACTACCAGACCATGATCTGTGACATCACAAGCTTGCCTGTGGCCAACGCCTCCCTGCTGGACGAAGGAACGGCTGCCGCTGAGGCCATGCAGCTTTGCCACAGGTACTTACAGCGTGAACCGCCTCAGACCACAAACATGGAGACAGAGAACAAGTGTTACTTCTCAGATTGCTTCATGAAATTGCATTTACCGGTAATCAGAAGAATAAATCCTGCAGACAGATGCAGGTAGGCCTATGTTATCCACAAGAGGAAACTAGGAGGAAAATGCAGGCCTTTTTAAAAACCTAAAATACATGCGTCGTCTAGACCAACACTAAGTAGCTTATTAATATTAAAGTCTTAAGTTCCTTTACAGTCGATGGAGCAAATTCCTGGAACGCTAGAGGGGATTGGACAGCATCATGAAAAGAAACTGGTGCACGGATGATGACGGAATCAGTTTAAATCATCGTCATGTTTACATGCATGTGTTAGAATATTTTTGCTGTAGTCGCCACCCTCACCATTTTTTGTGTTAATTTCTCACAGACAGAACAAAAGAAGAATCTTCTACATCGACCCTCGTTGCCACCCTCAGACCATTGCTGTGGTGCAGACCAGAGCTAAGTACGTACTATACACACTAAATCAATATATGGGGTCTGTCTTTTCTAAATGAGTCATGTTGTGTCTTGACAGGAACTAAATGAGTTAACAGGAAATAAACAAGATTATTTAATTGCAGTCGAAACCGAACTGAGGCAATTTAAAGTTTGCCCAAACCCAGAATACCTCTTCAGGAACTCTTGAGAGTGTCTTGTCTTATAGACTTGCATTTTTAGGTAAAACTAATAGTGTCGGTGTAATTTTGACGATAGGCTGACAATGGTGCCTCTGTCATACCTCCTCCAAGCTCTGTACGTCTGTTTCTGCTCTTCTTAACTTGAGCTGCCTGTGTATTACACTCCTTCCAGCTTGCTACGCTGGTGTCTAGTACTGGAAAGTAGCTTGGAATTTTCTCTACAAAACCAAGTCTGGCGTTAAAGAGGATGACATGAAAAAGAAAATCAGGACCCTTACCCACTGCTAGCCACTCAGTCAGTGCAATTCTAGCTGTTCGCAATTGCAATGAGATCAATCAGATATAAGAAGGATGTCTGGTAGAAATAAGTATTTTCACTTCATGGTCAACCATGTTTGATTTCCTCTCCGTCACAGTCTTAAAGTCATTATGTCTGATGTCACATGATCAGTTTACAATAATGCAGCACTCCACCAATGCTCAGATTAATAGCTTTGATCGAACAATTCTCCGGAGTTTTACCACTTTTCTCAGGTAAGGCTGTTGCTACACAGCAAAGTTACATGATTCTGTTATTTTGAAGCTACATTGGGGTAAAATTGGTGCTGAAGCTGCCTCACGAGATGGACTTCAGTGGGAAAGACGTAAGCGGCGTGCTCTTCCAGTATCCAGACACCGATGGCAGGGTGGAGGACTTTACCGCCCTCGTAGACCGCGCGCACAAGGGAGGGGTAAGTATCAAGAAAGACTAACCCCATAGAAATTGAACACAATACACCGCCTACTTTCCACGTTGTTCTCGTATTCTAGCAAGAGATGCTCTTTATAGGTAACGTATAAAAGTATATGCTGATGACCCAGCTGTTTATTTTCAAATTTTCCTTTTGCAACTTTTAATTGATGGTTGATAGGTATTGATCTAATATCATATTTGGGAACAGGACCAGGACTAGATTGTGTGTAAAGACCCCGAGACACCAGGGCGTCACTCCTGTGTGTGTCTGCTCTTTATCCCAAATGTTTGCTCTAATTGGTCGTGTCGGTCCTTGTCTGGCCGATTGAGCGCGATGACTCAGCCGAGGCAGTCGGTCAGAGACATAACTCTGATTGGCTGGTCAGCTGCAGCAAGTCGGTACAGGAAATCAGATGTAAGCACCGGTAGCAATAACGAATAAAAGACAATTCAAAGTTTATTGAAATAGAGTCTTAACTGACTTTGCAATGTTTATGTAAGAACTAGTGAGGTGACGCTGGTTTTAATTAAGCGATACATGAATCTCAGCCTAGGCTGGAGGACTAAACTAAGTCTGAACATATGAGCAACTCTGTGGTGCTCCACTGTGACATTACATAAACACTAAAGATTTATCAGTCTTTTGGCCAAAGACAGTGGATGAAGACGCTTTCCTAATATTTCATTTTCAGGCCCTGGCGTGCTGTGCCACAGATCTGTTAGCTCTCTGTGTGCTACGTCCTCCTGGAGAGTTTGGGGTCGATATCGCTCTGGGAAGCTCTCAGAGGTTCGGAGTTCCTCTCTGTTACGGTGGTCCTCACGCTGCCTTCTTTGCTGTTAAAGACAACCTGGTCCGAATGATGCCGGGCAGGATGGTTGGAGTCACCAGGTGAGATACAAGGCTCACTCGTCGGCAAGTTCAGGTGGGCATGACAAATCTTTACATTCCAACTAAAAAGAGATATTTACATTTCAGGGATGCAGCTGGTAAGGAAGTATATCGTCTTGCACTGCAGACCAGAGAGCAGCACATTCGCAGAGACAAAGCAACCAGTAACATCTGCACTGCTCAGGTATGACCACATAATACATGTAAATCATTAATAAAAAGGAGAAAAACAGACCGTCCACATAAGATATGATGGTAAAATGGGACAAAAATTAAAGGACCTGCATCGTAGAGTCTCAGATTTTTTTTTCTACATCACGTCACTGTCATTTCCTGTCATTTGAATTTCACTCAGAAATGTGACTCAAGTGTATTTTTCATTCTGACTACCAGGCTCTTCTGGCCAACATGGCTGCTATGTTCTCTCTGTATCATGGTCCTCAAGGACTCAAACACATTGCTGAGAGAACACACAACGCTGCTCTGATCCTTGCTGAAGGTAAAGTTGTTTAAATCAGACTTTACAGGATGCAGCACCTCAGTTCTACCAACCTGAGGTTGCTCCTTCTCCCTCGAATATGTTAAAAGTTGGAGATGCAAACCCTTAAAGTCTGATCAGTACCTAATTCTTCACACTGCACTTTGTTTCAGGACTGAAGAGAGCAGGACACAGGCTGCACAGCGAGATGTTCTTTGACACTCTTAAGATCAGCTGCGGCGTTGCTGCCAAAGACATCCTGGAGAGAGCCGTGCAGAGGCAGATAAACCTGAGGGTCTACTCTGAGGGCGTGGTGAGATGGAAAACTAATCATGACCTGCAGTGCCAGTTAGTATGAATGTTTGTTTAGGTGGAAAACAAACATTGGATTAACAGCGGTGCATCGACCTTTTATAATGAGAAATTCCCCAAATATTCTAAAAGTGTCGTTGCGGCGTAAAAGCATGCATTTATATTACAGAATACAGTTATGTAGTTAGTTTTGTAATTGTGCTTTTCCTTTTATTTCTGTGTGGTGTAGTTGGGTGTTTCTCTGGATGAGACGGTGACAGAAAGGGACCTGGACGACTTGCTGTGGGTTTTTGGCTGCGAATCCTCAGCTGTATGTTGATTCTTATACAGTCAGCTCAGTCATTATTTCTTCACTTTATATATTTCCTCTGTCGTTATTTTATCTATCAAGCTTTTAAAATCTCTTTAAAATCGCTACTTGTATTTTTTTGAAATCCTTCATTGTCAGGAGCTGATCGCTGAAAAGATGGGCGAGCGAGTGAAAGGAATCATGGGAAGTCCCTTTAAAAGGACAAGCAAGTATCTCACCCATCAGGTCTTCAACAGGTTAGTTGGTTACACATTAATATAACTGATAACAATACAACAACTTGTACGCTGAGGATGCTATTATTACAGGAAATGTGAGGTTAAATATAAAACATAATATTTTTACATTTAAGTACCAGAGCATCTTTGGGACTTGTTTGTTATAGAGTAGAGAGTTTTATCTTTATTAGCACCATAAAGCCAGCCTTCTCACATGTCAAAGTAGCCCAGTTTGTTCTCTGACATAACCACTGAGATAAACAGTTAGCATGCCTTTAGCATCTCCTCAGTCACCCACTGGTTCTTGTCCACAGTTACCACTCTGAGACCAACATTGTTCGATACATGAAGCGCCTGGAGAACAAGGACATCTCCCTGGTGCACAGCATGATCCCTCTGGTTCGTCTTCAAAGCAGAAAGCCTGTTTAGAAATGTAGATTCCATTCATGACATATTTGAGGTGTGTGCATAGGTTTAAGTTTGCTTTTGTCCTCAGGGCTCCTGTACTATGAAGCTCAATAGTTCCTCAGAGCTCATGGTGAGTAATTCAATACTTTTGTCCAAACTACCTATACAACTGTTGTAGTTTTGTAAAGTTGCATTTTGTGTGCTCTCTTACTCCTGTAGCCCATCACCTGGAGGGAATTCGCCAATATCCACCCGTTCGTGCCTCTAGATCAGGCTGAGGGCTACCAGAAGCTCTTCAGACAGCTGGAGAGGGACCTCTGTGAGGTGACAGGCTATGACAAGATCTCCTTCCAGCCGAACAGGTAAGGCATGTTTATCCCAGCATGTGTTTGTAGCAGAACTGAGGATGGCGCATAAAGGGATGCTCAAGTCTCTTGAGGCTGTGGAACGTCATGAAGATTTAAGATTCAGGATTTCTTAACGTGAAGATATGAAAACTCACCCATTTCTCAAACAAAGAAACATTTTATGAGGGTTAAAATCTGGATGCATGTACAAGAACTGTACCCTGAAGAGTCAAAATAATAATGATTAGACTTTTAATAATCCATTATTTTATCATCAATAACCTTTGATAAGAGACCAAAACAAGGAAGCAAGGCCCTGTTAGCACTTCTCATTAGCATCGACGTTTTTGCGTCTTGAGATTTTGGCACTAGTTTCAGACTTCAGTGGGTTGCCAGTAGTCAAATATTAGGAACTATATGGTCTTATTGAAGTTTTGCCCTGATAAAGCACACACCCACTGCAGTTGTCCATGATCACTTATCAGTGTTTATGAACAGCACACGTTCTACATTGGCCTAGATAGTTATCACACACCTTGCTTTCCATCCAGGCTTTCACTCCTCTAATGGAAATGTCTGCACACTGCTCTTTGATCCTTGTAGAAGAAAAAGGGCGGAGCTGTGTAGTACCTGATTATGGTTTACTTTCTTTGTCTTCCAGTGGGGCTCAGGGAGAATACGCTGGCCTGGCAGCCATAAAAGCCTACCTGAACTCAAAGGGGGAGAACTCGAGGAGTGTAAGTTCTTTACGTTGTCGCTTCATTAACGCACACATTCACACTCTGATGTATCAGCTCATCAGAAATGATTTGGGGTTTCCACAACGTCTCTTCGACTTCAACTTTATTTCCTGAGTCACGCCCCCCCCCCCTAAAAAAAAAAGCCCAATTATTCTGCAGTCTGTTGATGTCTGTGTGGATCAGTGTCAGGTAGAAGTTAATAAGACGTAATAGCTGCCAACGTGATTGGATGGTTGAATAAATTCCCTCTGAATGAATCTTGGGTCAGCATGTAACAGCTGTTTAAAACCTTGGTGTTTGTGCTATGGATTGTATGAAATCATGTTTTTAATAAAATTAAAAATGTATTTATCAAATTAGAGATACGTTTAAAAAAATTACAAAAATAAATAATGCTGGGAATAGTAATGATAAGCAAAAATAACAATTGGATAGCAACTCAGTTACCTGCAGTGTATTTCCTTAAATCCTGATTATTTGCATGACAATATGCCCAGAAGTTTAGATTAAAGGCCTGCTTAACTGTGACACTCCCCCCTGAACCTGAATATAAATTCAGATATTTAAATAGGACCTGTTTTTAAAAAAATGAAGCTAAAAGAGAGTGTAAAAGGAAGCAAGATGACTATAATTTCACTGCTATTCTTAGTAATCATGATCATGACGGGGCTGATGTGTGGTTGATTTATCACCTTCTTGATTATGCTGACTGGTCAACAAAGAGTACCAGTGTGTACTGCTGAAGCCCTATCAGCAGTCAGCAGTCAGATTTATTGTTCGCATGCAACAGCAGGTCACTTTGACATCACGGATTAACACGTTTGAGGAATCCTGAGTGACAGATTCCTTCACCTCTGATTGGCAGTAGCTGGAGGCTGGGGGTGAGATAAGACGGCCCCTCAGATTAAAGGCTTGCTGAGTCAGGTGTTTTCTTTCTGTACTGTAATTTGGCCTTTGTTTTTTAATAGCTCCCTCATGGGCACATCTTAGATAGTGGCCTGATCTCTCGAAACAGTCGAAGTCCAAAGTGACTGAGCAAACAAAGGGGCTGAAAACTCTGCAATCCCACCATAGGTTAGCTGCTTCCAAGATTCCATATTTGGTGGTTTTAAGACGCGTTTGCGTCAGTCCCACGAGTCACTTGCGGTGGTCAGAGTTTCTGCAGTCAGTCATTTGTCAACATTACCCAACCCCCGCAGGTCTATCTGCCCCAGTGTTCTTATATGAATAACTTCCAAAAATTGCGGAATTGTCCTCCAAAAAAGGGATAAAATCAATTAGTGACCTGCAGGCAGGTTACACATTTGTTTGCCAGATTCCACCAAAGTGAGAGATGGTGAATCAGAGGATAAAGGCCAGATCCAATGACAAACTGACATGAGTGTTGTAATAAACTTGACTTGTTTTCAGTATTAGTAGTAGTAGCAGAAGGGAAACTTGTAGAATTCTTTTCTGCTAAAATAACTTAAGAAAAGGAGTGAAGATGTTTGCTCCCACCATTTAATCGTCTTTTAGTGTCCTAGGAAGGGTTTTCTTTTCCCTTTACGACAAGAGGTTACAGTCATAATATGAATATATTTTTTAGTATTTGAAAACCGCAGGGAACCTTCGTTGAAATACTTTTGTGCGTGCGTGACAGGTGTGTTTGATTCCCAAGTCGGCTCATGGCACAAATCCCGCCAGTGCTCAGATGGCTGGCATGAAGGTGCAGGTGGTGGAGGTGGACAAAGATGGTAACATTGACTTGGCTCACCTCAAGGCTCTGGTAAGGTTCACTTATTTATTTTACTTATTTATTTGAGTTGATTGAAGGGGTGGCACGGTGGTGCAGTGGTCAGCACTGTAGCCTCACAGCAAGAAGGTTCCGGGTTTGACTCCCGGCTCCATCACGGGATCTTTCTGTGTGAGTCTCCATGTTCTCCCTGTTCCTGTGTGGGTTCTCTCTGGTACTCCAGCTTCCTCCCACAGTCCAAAGACATCAAGAGGGGACGAGGCTGATTGATACTCTAAATTGACCGTAGGTGTGACTGTGAGTGTGAATGGTTGTCTGTCTCTATGTGTTGGTCCTGTGATGGACTGGTGACCTGTCCAGGGTGAACCCTGCCTCTCGCCCGAAGGCTGCTGGGATAGGCTCCAGCCCTCCTGCGACCCTTAACAGGAATAACAGGAAGAAAATGAATGGATGGATGGAGTTTATTGAATTGAGAGAATGCACATTAATCAACATATCAACAGCGGCATCAATGTTAATATGCCAGATTTATCACAATTTGCCAAACTTATTCTGTAGTCCACAGGCAGGTATTTCATACTTCTCTCTTTATTGATTAAAATTAATCACAAAGACTAATTGTATCCACTAATCAGTCATTGAATTTGACCTGTCATACCAATGAAAAAAACACCCTCTGCCCGTCATCTCCTCCAGGTGGATAAACACAAGGTCAGTCTGGCGGCCATGATGGTCACCTACCCCTCCACCTTTGGCGTATTTGAAGAACACATCCGAGATATTTGTGATCTGATTCATGTCAACGGCGGCCAGGTGTACCTGGACGGCGCCAACATGAACGCCCAGGTGAGAGGAGATACTGAACCTAAATGCTATTCAGGGACATAAAGAATCTAATTATGATTGAAACGGATGTCCAGTATAGGGATAAGGGTTTCTGGATGCGTGTTATCATGCTGTAAATAGATGATCTTTGATCTCGACCGGTCTCCTCCTCCACCAGTCACTGACAGACTTGCAGACCTCTCCTCCTCTGACTGAGATGATGTACAATTCTTTTCTTTTGTAGTTTTTGAAGCAGAAAACTTCCCTAAAACCGTTGAAAATAATCGAGGACGCCTAAATATTCCTATAATGTTTCATATAAGTACTTGTCTGACTTTAGTATATGTAATAAAACCATTATGTATGATTAGAAATAAGCTGTCAAAATAATGGATGTCTGACATAATCCAGTGTTTCACTGATGCGTCGTTGTCGTCATCGTCCTCCGCTTTATCCGGTGGGTCCGGGTCGCGGGGGCAGCAGTCTCAGCAAGGAAGCCCAGACTGTCCTCTCCCCAGCCACTTCAACCAGCTCTTCCGGGGGAATCCCGAGGCGTTCCCAGGCCAGCAGAGAGATATAATCCCTCCAGCGTGTCCTGGGTCGGCCTCGGGGCCTCCTCCCGGTTGGACATACCTGGAAAACCTCCAGAGGGAGGTGTCCAGGAGGCATCCTCACCAGATGCCCAAACCACCTCAACTGGCTCCTGTTGACATGGAGGAGCAGCGGCTCTACTCTGAGCCCCTCCAGAATGACTGAGCTTCTCTAAGGGAGAGCCCAGCCACCCTGTGGAGGAAACTCATTTCGGCCGCTTGTATTTGCGATCTCGTTCTTTCAGTCATTACCCAAAGCTCATTACCATAGGTGAGGATTGGAACGTAGATTGACCGGTAAATCGAGAGCTTCACCTTTTGGCTAAGCTCCCTCTTCACCACAATGGACTGGTTTAGCACCCGCATCACTGCAGATGCCGCCCCAATCCGCCTGTCTATCTCCCACTCCATCCTGCCCTCACTCGTGAACAAGACCCCGAGATACTTAAACTCCTCCACCTGAGGCAGGACCCCCCCCCCCCGACTGATTGATACGAGTAAACCAAAAATACTTTGGTTTGAAATTAAATGATCTTATAATCACAGTTGCTTGTTGTCTCCTGGCATTGAATAAGCGAGCCGTTCATTATCATGATCAAAAGGTACAAATTGATGATATTAATTTATCTGTGGGTACAATGGCATTGAGTTGGCTTTATCACATGCATTTTATTTGTAATAACAATCTGGACGTGACTTAGATGTTAGTTTTTGGTCCAGGTACATTGAAAGACCTTGAATTTTTTTGTCTTGAAATGCTAAAGACCCTGTGACATTCCATTTTATTTAACATTATTCAAACTTTTCTTCTGCTGCGCTCCAGGTGGGTTTGTGTCGTCCAGGTGATTACGGCTCTGACGTGTCTCACCTCAACCTGCACAAGACCTTCTGTATCCCCCATGGTGGGGGAGGACCCGGCATGGGGCCGATTGGAGTGTAAGTTGGGGTGCAGATCCTGTGTGTGTGTGTGTGTGTGTGTGTGTGCGTGTGCATTTTTGATAGATGCTGGCACCTTCTGTTCGTCTTTACATGAAATAATATTTAAGTGTACTTTCATTTTATTCGGTTACATCATACAGTATTGTGCCATTCATCTGCTCCTCATCAGGAAAGCCCACCTAGCCCCCTTCCTGCCAAGCCACCCGGTGGTTCCCATGCAGTCAGTCAACACCAGCAGCTCCCTGGGGACCATCAGTGCCGCCCCCTGGGGCTCCAGCGCCATCCTGCCCATCTCCTGGGCCTACATCAAGGTCCGCCACACTTCACCGAGTTTATCTTCAGTTATTCTAGAAAAAGCTACATAAATTCTCTGAATGTGTCACCAGTCGGTCGTGTAAAAACCAAGAAACTATTGTGTCCTCAGTATGAATTCACAAGCCGGATGTTACCGTCGTGTGTTTGATGTTTAGATGATGGGATCGAAGGGGCTGCTTCACGCCACAGAGGTGGCCATCCTGAATGCCAACTACATGGCCAAGAGGCTAGAGGGTCACTTCAAGATCCTCTACAGAGGACGGAAAGGTACAGTACTGAGGGGCTCTTTCCATCTGTGCACACTGAGGGGATCTCTGTGACCAGTTAGTCCCATTTAAACTGCTCTTGTGTTTGTGCAAACAGGTTTTGTTGCCCATGAGTTCATTGTGGACGTGAGGCCGTTCAAGAAGACGGCAAATATTGAGGCTGTGGACGTGGCCAAGAGGCTGCAAGATTACGGTCTCATAAACTTGGACTCTGCTTCTGTTTTCCCAAGAAATTATAAGATTTGATCTTTTTTTTTTGTCCTATTAATAGAATGAGAAGACTGATTTTATTTTTTGTGCTGGTGTGCAGGTTTCCACGCACCCACCATGTCGTGGCCCGTAGCAGGAACGCTGATGATCGAGCCCACCGAGTCAGAGGACAAAGCAGAGATGGACCGGTTCTGTGATGCCCTGATCGGTATCAGACAGGAGATCGCAGACATCGAGGAGGGGAGGATGGACTCTCGCATCAATCCACTCAAGGTATGTTAGGAGTTATTTTCTTCCATTTTAAGGCACGATGACCGTTACTTTGACATCCCATTGGAGTTCCTCTCATGTGTCTGGTTGCAGATGGCGCCTCATTCTCTGGCCTGCATCTCATCCTCCACCTGGGACAGACCCTACTCCCGCGAGCTGGCTGCTTTCCCCTTGGTCAGTGGCCTCGGATTTTGCACAGTCTATCTTTTACATGTTGCTGAAGGAGCATTACGATGCGGCCTTTCTTGCCCTCTGGTGGTGAAAAGTTCAAATTCCAACAACATTGAACAGATTTTTTTCCTTCCTTCCCACAACCAGTGGGGAGAAAATGATCTTCTCAAGAAATACCCTGAATGTCCTGATTAAGACCGGCTTCATCCTCTTCTTGCTGGAGGAATTTAATAATTCTTATGTTCTTGCAAATTACAAATTACTGTGGTCACGTAAGAAAATGTGTAGCTTCTCAAACGTGAACATTTTAAGCAGTTGGATCATGTAAGAAACAAAATGCTCTATGTGTTTGTGCACTTCTTAAACATTTATTTTTACAATGGCATTTTATATTTCCATATCCATCCAGTTATCCTGCGACTTTTGCTGTTTGCATTTTCTCTGGAATTTTCATTTGTAGTTCTTTTGCTATGGAATTTTTTGGATCATCGTTTGTAACCACTCACGACTATGGACAAAAAAAGTGTTATATGGTACTATTGTCATTTCAACATGAACATTTTTACAGCAAACTATACCATGAAGTACCAGTTTTAGATTTCTCACCCATCTCAAACTCACAGAATAAGACAAATTATACTGAGTGTACACCCCACGGCAACAGCTCAACAAACCAAAAACTTAGATTAATAATATAAAGAATATAAAAAATTTTCATTGCATAATTTTCCTTCTTTACTTTACAGCCCTTCATCAGGCCCGAGACCAAATTCTGGCCGACCATCTCCAGGATCGATGACATCTACGGCGACCAGCACCTGGTGTGCACCTGTCCACCCATGGAGGCCTACGAGTCCCCATACGAGGAGAAGAGGGCCTCCTCATAGACGCTCTCTTAAGCTCAGTCCCAAAGTCTGGCCTAAGACTTGTAACACCCGTCTGCTCAGAGCAAATGTGATGCAGGAGGCTGAAATGACTCCGAACAGTAATTCAGATGTAGTTAAGTAACAGACTGGCTTCTCCTCACATAAAATGGCGAATATAATACTAACCTTTTGATCAGAGTAGTGAAGATGTAAATAAGTCGTGGAACAAAAAAAACGTCTGGTTTGTTCCTAGTAGCGGCTGGGTCGAAATTTAGTGCTGATGTCATGACGCAGTCCCGACTGAGCCTGAGCAGACTTCTCATCAGACTGGGACTGAGCTTCTTTCTGATCCTGTTTTTATTTTTTTAATGTGAGCTGTTGGATTTCCCTGACTCAGATTCTTCTAATGGACCAAAAGGTGCAACTTTTTTTTGCATTTTCCGATGTTGCGAAGAAGTGACTCACCCGAGTACTGTACTTCACACTGAGTACAGTTACATCTTTAAAATGCCCTTGGTGCCTCTATTCTGTTGTGCTTAATAGCTGCCTTGACATTCCCATTTGTTTTTTCTAAAACAGCATTAGGTGTTAGTTTTCTTGTAGGCTTGTTAATATGCATTATTGTATGAAAATGTTTTAATGTATTGTGACATTTGTTGGCCACATAGTCCTAAGTGTTAATTTTAAAAAGGTATTTTCTAATCTTGACTGTAGGAGAAAAAAAACCAACCCTGTTGTATTAAACTTTTGTGTTTAAATGACTGGATGTTGTACGAAGTAAAAGGATGGCGCTCTTGTTTCAGGCTTTGCTGCCACCCAGTGGTGATCAACTCTCATAGCGAGTCATCAATTTCCCCGATTCCTCTGCCATTCAGAAAAATAAATAAATCTAAGTATAACTGGACTTCATATGAGAGCTTAACGTTGTGAAAGGTGTGACTACTTGATCAGGACTTTACAGAACAATGCAAAACATTTACGTGACTGTTGATCTTATTTGGGTTTTTGATGGTTACTTAGCTTTATTGGAGCTTTCGCAATATTCTAAAGCTCTCTGGGAGCTCAGACCTCAAATTTGCAGAGTCAGCTTGAGTTTGTCCATATGTTTCCTCTTACAAAGTTGAATCTTTATTTCAGCCCTGTGACTGAATGGTGATCTGTCTGCTCCCCATAACACCGTACAGAATAAACTAGCTACTGGATGGGTGGACTAATGAACACCGATCAAATGGCATTCTTTTGAACAAAAGACAAATATCTGGCTAAATAATGACGAGAGAAAATCTAATGTCTGGACTGCGTTCAAGCTGCTGGTGGATAAACAGGAACAAGAGACACGAGCGACCGGTGCAGTATTTATTACTTAAAGCGTACTTTTGTTGGTGATGTGGAACAAATTCAAAAGAGTACACACTGTTCTCACATCAAGTAGACTTGGATAGAAAGCACATTCTGGGATGCTAAGTTTTGAACGTGAGGAGGTTGGGAGTTGCGCATGTGTTAATACAAGTTAATTCTGAAAGTTTCATTGTTAAAAAAAAATTAAAAAAAAGTACCAAACCACAGTCATTCCATTGGTAAGAAAATATTTTCTCAATAAAATGAACAACTACACAATAAATACATCCTTTAAAAAAAGATCAGTGACGAATGAAACACTCAAACTCAGAGAAACCTGAGACGCATCACATCAGAAACGCTCCTGGTTACTGATGTCCACCCGGCCTACAGAGGAGCTTCAACCAAACAGTGGATGACGCGGCTGCTCCTGACGAATAACCGTCTCTTTGCTAGAACCTGGGACCTCTAAAAGGACCCCCACTGGCCTGTACCAGTCCAGCCAGTGTGTAATCAATCTGTGCTCCATTCATAGTATAACCTCTGCCCCTCAGCTGCAGCGGGAGAGCGGACCGACTTGAACGACTGCTGCCATTTCCATTTGCTCAGATGTCAACTTTCCTGGGCTGAACAGAACATTTGGTGCATTTTCACCAGCCTGCAACCGGAGCTGTGTAATGAGACTCTGGTGGCTCCTGCAGATCAATTATTTAACTTTTGCATGCTTTAAGTAGGAAGAAGATGGAACTGAACATGCAAGCTTGTTCATGCAGTATCATGAATGAAGGCAAAATTTGACATTTATATGGTGCATGAAAGACTCCATGCAGCGTGTCCCTCTGGAGGTTGGAAAGCATCATCCTGGTTGTACATTTAAAAAATGTTGAATAAAAAAAAAAAATTGGATATCAACACTTGCAGGCAAAAGTAGAAGTCAAAGAGTGCTTCCTGCTGGCCGTGTGTGACAAGTACATACAGTGTGGCACACCTGGACCACACCAGACAGCATGTCTCAGGCCATCCCAGTCCTCCAGCTGGTTTTTGGTTGACAAGCTTCACCCTCCACCACTTTTTTCTTCTGAAGCAGCAAGTCGACAAGGACGACGAACGCCGCCGATGAAATGAGGCAGAGTCCTGAGAGGTAGAAGGCAGCGCTGAAATCCTTCGTCTGATCAACCAGCCAGCCTGCAGACAACATGAGGGTCACAGTGAACCTGTTGCGATGAATAAAATCTATTCTTTCAGGGCAGAAGACCTGCAGTGAGATGCGCCATTAGTTCTCCGATCAAAAAAAAAAAAAAGCAAGTGTCCTCAGTCCCACAGTTGCACGTTTGAGCTTCATTGTAGAGGACGTATGTGTGGAGTTGTACTATAGAGGACTGATCAAATACTGCTCAGAGGAGCTCTTGAAGAACAAAAAACTATCACAAACAGGTTCACTGAGCTCAGAGAAAATGTACACGCAGACCACTGAGTGTGACATCATGACAGTGTGAAAGCTGATCCTGAACCAGCGTACAGCATAGATGAGTGGCCTCCAGCTAAAAGCGGTGAAGTTGGACTTCGGAGAGAAGTAGGACACGTCCAGCCATTACAACGTTACAAAATATGAATGAATACAAACATTGGGTGGAAATCTTAATTTCTATGCATTAATAAAGGACGCCACTCATGGGCAATGAATGCCAAACTCAAAGACAGACAGTCATCGTATTTTCAAGTAATGCTCACCTGTATATTTGGGACAATCTGACTAGAGACGGCTCACCTGCAGCTGGGGGGCCCATGAAGCCACCGATGCTCCTGAAGAGCATGAAGAGCCCCAAGCTGCTGTCCAACCCCTCCAGACTCACAATGTCCACGATGGAAGTGATGTGAATGGCCACCACGCAGCCAAACAGGAAGCCGTAGAGCGCCGAGAAGACCAGGATGACCCAGTAGTTGTGGCTGATGGGCAGCAGCAGGAGCACCACCCCCAGCAGGGTGACCACTATGGTGAGCAGCTGCAGGTTCCTCAGTAGCCTCAGGTTGGCGATCCAGCCACAGATCAGCCTCCCCGCCAGGTCAGCCAGAGCCAGCACCGACAGGATGGAGGCGGGCCAGTACTCATTAATCCCCACACTGGTTACAAAAGGCACCAGAAAGAGAGGTGGGATGTAGAACCCCGCTGCAGCGAAAATGGCGAACATGATGTAGAGAAGGAGTTCAGGTTTCCTCATCAAGGAGCACTGGAAGAGAGATCTCTTTGGTGGCGCGCCTCCTTCTTTGGTTGCTTCCATCGGGCTCTGGACCGTCTCCAGGGGCCTCATGAGAGCGCCGCAGACACACAGGTTGAGTTGAAGACCTCCAATGATGAGGAAGGCCCCCTGCCAGCTGTAAAACTCTATCAGCCACTGGAATAAAGGGCTGAAGACGATGGCAAAGACGCACTCCCCTGAGCTGGCGATGGCGTAGGCTATGGGACGCCACTGCACGAAGTAGTGACTCACCATGCTGTTAGCGGGGACCCACGAGAAAGAAATGCCTGTTCCTGGAAAGAGAAGGCTCACACCTCAACGAATACAATTCCACAGATCTTCTGACTACTGGGGAAAACTTTCCTGACCAGTAATTCTTGAAACTTCTGTTTACACGTGAACTTTGCAAGCCAGTATTCAACTTTCAGTGACGAGCCATGCGGCTTAATACAACATAAACACGTATTCACATAAATCAATGTTATTTTTAAAAAAGAAAAAACAGGGAGCTGATTAGTTGACAAACATTAAACCGCTGCGAACAAAGCACCAACTATTATTTTGACAAAATAAAAGTGTGGAACAGATCAAATCCAGTATCCTGCCTTAGCTGTTAGGTTTAAATACATTGTTTTATTTTGTTGAGGGCACTCAGGTATTATTTGTCCTTCTCAGTCATATTTTATACTCTGAATGTGATGACATCATTGCTGTCAAACATTTTGAATTTGAGGGCAATTCTTGTGGAGCCATTTCTTTAAACCGACAGTTTTTCCATTAATTAAAAAAAAAAAAAAAAAGAAAAAAGAAAAAAGGCTAAAAGCGACCAAAGTTTAAACACTCCCGGTGGATCGTACCTTGCAGGACGCCCATGGTGAGGTACAGCCAAGGCAAGCTGAGGTCCAGAAAGGACAGGAGCATCCCGGAGGCCGTCAGCAGGCCCCCGGCGACGATGACCGCTCTCTGAGAGAACCGTAGGGTCAGAGCGCTGGCTGCTGGAGCTGAGACGATCACGAAAACGCTGTAAGAACATCTTTATTCAAACACACAAGACCATCACATCACCCTTCAATGTTTTTACCTCCGAGGTGAAACATAGCTATGGTTGTGGAGGTGACCCAGGAGGTGGTGCTGGTCTGGACTCCGAAGTGATTCTGGATGTCCAGGAAGAAGAGTCCAAAGTTCTTGAGTACAGCAGTAGTGAGGCCCATGATAAAAAAGGCCGAGACCACCACCACCCAGCCATAACCCCCATCAGGAGGACTGGCTGCCCTGGACTTCATCTACCCCGACGGCTGCTTCCTGTCTGGGCTGAAACGCAGTAAGATGAGAAACAAGCGGGCAGAAGAGAGACACACATTAAGTAGACGACGCTGTCCGGAAGCCTTCTTCTACCTCCAACTTTAAGGTTGCATTTCTCTGGCACCTGTCATACACTCCTGGTGTACAGGGGTTTTTATGTTAAAAACAAAAATCCAAAACGCCACATCTATTCGGAAAGATGAGAGAAACAAAAGACCGTTACTTCAATTTCCAGTCACCAGAGCTGCTGCTCCCCCCCCCCCCCAATACTTTGCAGTTTGATTGCCCACACAATTTAAATAAACGTAATGTCTATTTTGTTTCAAATAAAATATTGTTTTCTCTTGGGTGTATTAGATGGGTAAAATAAAAAAAATATCGAATTCACACAAGACCTGGTGTGCAACTAGTACAGCACTTCAACAAAAAAAAATGTTTGTTGAGAGTTATGACTGTTTCTTCCCGTTAAAATGAATAAATGAATAAATAAATAAATCACCACCGGAGAATTCTCATGCAAACAACTCACCGAAGTTTGAACGCCCCGTCGGCTACTCCTGGTCTCCTTCACACACAAGCGTTTCTGCTGAGCTCATTTCGTTTTGTGTTGTCAGAAGCTTCTAAAGTCACATCTGCGCCATCAAACCCCGCTGACTGGAACATCTCAGTAGATTTGACCTCAGGAGTTCACCGTCTTCAGCAATATTGGCTCGAGCTTCCTCGCACCAAACAAACGGCACGGAGACGTTATGGTTAATTTACGCAGCTGAGGGCCATCACGGTGATTGGTGAGGCCGAACCCAATCCCGCAGAGCTGAGTACCTCCTTCGGACGACTGATAAAGCTTCAAGGTTATTATTAGCCGCAGCACGCAACTTCCGGATTTCAAAATAAACCATCCAAACTGGCGGAGTGTTGATTTTATTTATTTAGATATGGAAAGCCAGATTCAAATTATTCCGTTAATCATACTTTTGACTGAATTTTCCTGTGAATTTAGTAAACAATGATTAATTGTAATGACAACTATTTTTTTCTCGAGCACTTTACCATTCACCATGACTGTACAACATCCCTATATTTTTTTTGTGGTGAATTTTAAACTAGGTTTAATACATTTAGGCTAAATGAATATTTTCCGGGTCGGGGGGGAGGTCTTACCTCAGGTGGAGGAGTTTAAGTATCTCGGGGTCTTGTTCACGAGTGAGGGTAAAATGGAGCGGGAGATAGACAGGCGGATTGGGGCGGCATACGCAGTCTCGCGGGTGCTAAACCAGTCCGTTGTGGTGAAGAGGGGGCTTAGCCAAAAGGTGAAGCTTCTGGAGGGACTCAGAGTAGAGCCGCTGCTCCTCCACGTCGAGAGGAGCCAGTTGAGGTGGTTCGGGCATCTGGTGAGGATGCCTCCTGGACGCCTCCCTCTGGAGGTTATCCAGGCATGTCTAATTGGGAGGAGGCCTCGAGGCCGACCCAGGACACGGTGGAGGGATTATATCTCTCTGCTGGCCTGGGAACGCCTCGGGATCCTCCCGGAAGAGCTGGTTGAAGTGGCTGGGGAGAGGACAGTCTGGGCTTCCTTGCTGAGGCTGCTGCCCCCGCGACCCGGACCCACCGGATGAAGCGGAGGACGACGACGAATATTTTCCACATTCTGATTTCAATTTCTGACTCTGAACATGAGAATTAAAGAAGTGATTACTCTTTAAAGGGGCTGTGCTTGCATTATTATGCTGTCAAATCATCTTTTGTGTCATGAAATGCTTTTAAAATGACAAAAACATAGAAAGATGTCAAAAGAAATACTTGATATGCAATGTACCAAGAGTCAATGAATAAGACATGATGAAGATCTAAGTTTGTATCAACGTAGGACCTATTTATATGTTTCTTTTAGGAAAAAAAACTGTTTTTAGCGTTCATGTGATGTCAACCTGAGCCTCCACATCCATGTAACAGTTCATTGTGTGACAATAAGTATTTCTGTGGCGTTGAGGTTGCTCCGCGATCACAACAAAGATTTATACACACTGTGAAATAATGCAGACATCGCACTGACGCAGTCAATTCCACATTCGACCACTGTGTCGGTTGTAACGGCAGAGTGGTGCTCTGCATTTTCAGTCATGCATGTGATTGTGTATGGCAATTATCTGTAGCCATGTCAAGTTTGTGTGGATTTGGACACCTGGCGAGGACATAAGTGGACTTGGAGGCCAAAAGGTAGGACAGAGGTCTCTTCATTCTGTACTTTCCCTGTAGTGTTTGGTCTCTGTTACATTCGTAGGACCTGAAGGCAAACTCTACTGTTTCAGTGCCAGCAGGGGCTGAAAAGTACTGCAGTGGTCACTCGTTTAAATGAAATCAATCTGTGTTGCTTTAAGAAATGGAATGATTGTTGTATTCATCACGTAATGTCTGACCATATAAGGAGCTCTGAGTGAACATTCCTGGGATAACTGAAGACTGATAACCCAAAATACATTCAAAGCAGAACTGATGCAAACCAACATAGGGCTTTAATCTCCAGCTTCAGCAAATTATAAAAATTTTCTGGACATATGTACACAAATATACTGTAAATATGTACACACATACATAGAAAATAATTGGCTCTATATGTCCATTTTTCTTTGAGAAGGAAAAGGGGATGGCAAGAGCTAGCCCTGCTAGCTGTATGTATGGATCACACAGACGCACGCACGCGCACACACACACAAAGGGAGCTCCTTTGACACAAGCATCTCTAGCTTTAGGCTTGGCAATCTCGTGGACTCCACAGTCTCCACAAAAGTATTCTAGAAACTTTATCCAAAATGTTTGACCAAATGCATTTTGTCCATTCCATGAGTTCCACGTCACATCCAAGACGCCATTTTCTGCACCAGGCCACTAAACTGCTCCACATTCTTGCTTTAGTGTGTCCCAAATTATGGAAACAACATTAAGAGCATCTCGGCTGCAGAGGAGCACGGCACTTCAGGTGATTCTGTTTGATTATTTTCATTCAAATACTGTCCTTGAGGAGGTCAATGCGCAGGGCCAGCTCCTTGAAGGAGGGACGCAAGCCGGGGTCATTGTCCCAGCACTCCTCCATGATCTCATGAATCTGAATGACAGAAAGAGACAGGAAGGATATTACCAGGAAAAAAAATGTCACCTCAAAAACAAATTCAACTGTCAATGAGGTGAGAACAATAAAATAAAAACAAATACAGCACCTGGTTGCCTAGATTACTTCTTGGTGAATTACTGAGATGAGCAAGCAACCAAATTATGCTTGCAATACGAAGCACTATTATCTACCCATCAATAATCTAACTTCAGTGTATGGACTGTGTGTGTGTGAGTTTGTGTGTGTGTGTGTGTGTGTGTGTGTGGGGGGGTCTTTTGGGAATTTACAGAATCCCCCCCCCCCGATATTTCCTGACGAGCATCTTTATCTATGTATGGTAGTCAGAGGAACGCAGCCAGTGAGATGGATTGTACTCTGATTCTCACGAACTAGGACTCACTTTTCTTTACAACTGGCACATTTATGACTTAAAACCCAGCTGCACCTGAGGGTGTGACACCAATAGACAGTACTAATACTTGAAATCAGATCATCTATGCCACCCATAGGTCAATCAATGGTGATCATCGTCAGATCTACTGATGCTGATTAACAGTTATATTAGAAGTCTATTAATTCCGATCCCCAGGGTCGGCTATTTGTTCCCCAGCTCTCCTTCTTGCTGATTTAGTCTGCATTATGGATTTACATGCCTCATATTTGTGAAGGATTCTACTCCTCCCCATGTTGTTGACTGGTCATCCAGGTGCTGACGTAGCACCCTTCATGTGAATGCTCACACAAACGGGTGGGAAACACTGGCTTGATATAGCACGTTGAGCACCACCTTCATGGTAGCACTTATCCATGACAGAGGTTATTTGCTTTGCCAAACAATACAAACAGGGAAGATCCTACTTGGTAGTACAGGCTCTGTAAACAGACAATGTCTGTTATTCTACATGAATGAAACTGACTGGAGTTAAACTGCAAGCTAAAACTGTCTGATGTCTTGACTGATGTTAAGTTAGCTACTATAAATCAACCTGTTTGGCAATTTTCATTTACCCTGAGCAGGAAGATGACAAAGAGTTGCAGTTCCCCGTTTAGCCATTAGGACTCAGGTATAAACACCCAACCAAAGACTATCAACAATCAGGTCAAAACATGAGTTCAGAGCCATGCTAGCTCTGTCAAGCTGTACTTAGATTACAACCAAATTCATCCTTTATGAAGCAGCCATGTAACACTTCACTTAGTTCTTGGTTGTCAGTTCTAACACCACTGAATTTTTAAGATAGCTATTTTGGTAACACGACAACAGACTACAATACAAGGAAATCTGTACATTTAAAAATAAAAAGAGATGCACACATGGGATTGTCAGTATATCTTCATTTTTCAAGGCCCCATCATTAGTGATGCAACAGTAGTGTAGCTCCTTTAAGAGTAGCTCACTATGTCTGATGAACGGAATGTGCAGAGAGTGAGCAGGATGTCTAACTGTCTTCACTTTAAACTGTTTGCAGACACAACATAGGAACTTAGCTTGGGTCCTAAAGAGTTTTAGTATTCACTTACGAACATTACATCTAACCAGACACATGCAGGTCCGTGTAAGCTGGGGTATCAATGGTGATGTAGTTTCAATTTAGATGAAGGAGAAACCCTTAGCTCTGCTGCGCTAAAAGTATGTAAATGATCCCCGTCTCTCTCTCACACTCTCTCTCCCAAAGACACTTGCTAATGTTGGTGCAGTTCACCAGTGAAAACCCTGCGGTCTCCATAGAGAAGGTGTGTGTTTTCATCACAACAAATCCAAAAGCAGACCTGCTGCTGCACCCGCCAATCTCATTCTGGGTGTTGTTTATGTCCTGTAACTGAAGTACCTCCAGTATTGGTGACATAGGAAGACAAGCATTGTCACATTTTCAGAATTCATTCAGCGCACAGGGCGCATTCAAGCTTCCAGCAGACGCGGGTCTGAGCTCCCACTGTGAGGGCTGCGTGCCTGCGTTTTTCTCTCTCGTACGTCATCGCGCTGACAATGACATCATTACACATAAAATTGCACTGGAACACTGCGAGGTAAACAAACAACAGCATGGGCGTCATCGAGTTGAACGTTAGCATTGTGGTTGCGTGCGTTGCAATTTTCATATTTCAGATCATACACGTGTAAATTGTTTGAAAAAAAGGAGTGGAATCGCTGCCTGTCAGAGAGTCTCAGGGACATCAACAGGGAGGCTGATCTTATGGCAGAGGGCCAAAACTTTATTGAGAGACGAGCGAGCAGCTCTTGCAGCGCAGCCCGGCCAAATTTAAAAACTTTTTTTTTTTGTCCGGTGCTTCCACAATGACAGCCTGACAGGCGGCACAGTGACAAAATCAAAATGCAACAGGAAAGTAGATCTACATCAACGGGTCACATCGCGGGAAACCTGAGACAACTCAGGTTGCCCTTTTCACACTGCAGAACACCCGGGTCGCTTGGAGGGTCGGTGGACACAGGTCGAAATGCCGAGGCGACCCTTTCAGAGAGCCCAAACACCCGTGTTTATCCGCGCTTTTGGTGCAGTGTGAAAGGGGCTTGATAGACAAGACAATAGAAGATGTACGTACCTCTGTGGGACACCCCAGGGGTTGAGGCAGCCTGCTGCCTGATTTGAGGAGCTCATTGAGATGAAAGACAATCAGCTGCCCCTGCTTGTCGTTCCCCATCATGGACATAAATATCTGAGGAGATAAGTGACGGACAAGATTGAAAAGTATGAACAGTAAGATGATTATAAATGATGAAATGTGTAGATTTACTTGAGCAATAAAATTGACATGACAGCAATGATGTGAGTGGTGAAATTCTGCAATTTTGTATGTGTATGTAGTAACGGTTTATTTATGAGTGTTGTTTGAATTATCAGACCATTTTAATTTTGTTGTTGATACACATAAATGGAATAGTTCCTTTCAAATGCTGCTTCTGACATCTCAGTTGGTGAGCTGACAGTTTTCTTGTCAAGGTTTGATACCTTTACAAAACACAAATCCCTAAAATCAGTTGTCAGTCAGTTGTGTTGAACTGTTCTTTGTGTTAAAGTTACGCGTTTGTTTTTTACATTTCTTTTATATCTTAGAAACGACACGATTCCTGCCAGAAAACAAATTTGGTCTCTTTTGCTATTCAAATTATCTGTGTAAGTTTAAATGCCCCATAACAACATGATTTAAAAAAAAAAAAAAATCCACACTTTTCTCACTTTAGTCCCAAAAGTAATGATGCATGCATTACACTGAAAGCATGTCTGTGGTGGCGTTTTTTTGGGGGGGGGAAACAACAAGTCTTTCTAGTTCCATTTTCTTGCAAGAGGACATCACCGAAACAAGATGTATCGCTGACGTGTGTGCTGACAATGTTTTGCTGGCTAGTTATATCCATTGCTGGCAGGACAACTGTTTATTGTACTAACCATCTTCACCCTCCAGTCTAGAAACAGAGTGACCAGTCAGAGCTGCGGCAGGTTAGGTGGATTGACCATTTCACCGTATACAACCCCAATTTAACAAAGACCTCACAATAACAAGACCTAAGCCATCGTGTGACCTACAACCTTTATAGGTTCGGCTGATGATTTATGACGCAGGGTGTTTTCCCATCGCAGCTTCATCACTTACTGCAGGAGGGCTGCAGATCTTGTCGCTGTGGGTGAAGAGCTCATAAAGCACCACTCCAAAGCTCCAGACATCTGATGCCACAGAGAACTTGCTCTCAGTCAGTGACTCCGGGGCGTACCTTTAAACAGCACATTGTGTTACTAAAAATATGGACTATTTATAGAATATCTACATCGTGAAGGTGGTAAACTACTTCTGCTAATGAGAGGAAAAATACACTGTACAGACACATGGAATATTACATATATCATAAAAAATAGATACATAAATAAATATAAATGACAGTCTTACCAGAATATGGGGCTCTCTCCTGGCTCTTTGACCATGTAGTACTCTTTATCCTGAGGCAGAACTTTGGTGAGGCCAAAATCCCCGATCTTAACCCGCATCTCACTTTCCACAAGGATATTTCGTGTTGCCAAGTCTCTGTGAATATACCGCTTACTTGACAGGTACTCCATACCCTGTGCCAACAGATCGGAACCAAAAAATTAATTTTCCTCAGTGGTCCCGGAGGGCTCCAGAGAGCAAGGCGCAAACTGGATGGACGACTACCTTGCAGATCTGAGAGGTGTAATGCATAAGCTTCCTGTGGTCGATCCTCTCCTTGTTCTTCATGAGGTAATCGCGCAAGCTTCCGAAGGGTAGATATTCCATGATCAGACGGAGGTTACGGCGCCCTGGCAGAAAACAACTCAGTTGAAGTTTGTCTGATGTGAAATTAGAATTAGAAGAGGATTCAAGCTTCGCTTTGCTTAATCCACTGTTCATCTAACAATACAACAGCTGTAGCCCAAGTAACATACGGACATCTTTATGGACAAAAACAGTTATACATGGTGCAAAGCCACTAACCACAATATTAATGACACATGGTGAGATACATAGGAACATGGGAAACACATCCATTAAGTCCAACTAATGTTCACTGAGTTGCAATCGGCTTGTGATTCAAACGAGTTCTCAAGTGTGACAGCTAACTAGTGTATAACCAACCTGCACTGTAGCACACGCCTTTATATTTGACAATATTCTCATGCTGGAGAGATTTCAGGATCTCAATCTCTCGTTCAAAGTCCCGTATGTGCTCTGCAGTGCTGTGCTGGAGTTTCTTGACAGCCACAACCTCTCCTGTGTTGTCCTGAAGTGGATCGTATCGACACATCTCCACGCTGCCAAAGTTCCCCTGAAATAGAGGATCAGCTGCAGTCAGACCTGCCTGTACACAACCGTCCTGTAACTACTAACATAGACCACAGGTAGAGTTTCCTCTTCCTGAGTTCCAGTGAAAGTGGTGTTACCATGATGAAAGTTTCATCATCAGTGTTTCCCCTACCATTATATAGTGGGGAGGTCCCACACAAGCAAGAATTTAGACCTAATTAAGGAAAAGTCCATAGGAAGCGCAAAAGTGCTTCAGTTGTGATTTGGTCACAGGTACTGCCATCTAGTGGCAGAAGAAGTGTCGCCCCCCTCCCTTTTTAAATTTTTTTTTTTTTTTTTTAATATAACAGACATACAAAATCACACAACACAGTTAGTGCTACATAATCACTAAGTGCTGTGTCTTGGACCCTCTGACTTATTCTACCCCAAAGAGGAGAAGAGTCATGTTAAGTGCCTAGGTGCTCTCTGAACAATTGAGTCTTCAACTGTCTCTTAAAAGTGATGGAGAGAGTGCAGCAGAACACGTCACATCAACTCAAACTGCCTGAAAAGCAGGCAAAAATATCATTTTTTTGTCCAATATGTTGAAAGCATCAACATGCAGTTGTGAGAGGAAGACCTGGCCAGTTATAGTCTCCCTGCCAGGACAAACTTGATAAACATATGGCATCTGGGTACCATAAAATAGCCTGTCAAGTTTGACAGCAGGTACCCCCCCCCAACTCAAACCAGTATTCCTAGAGGAAACACTGATCTGGTTATAATGTAAAAACTGCACTTATCTTGTCACAAGTCTAATCTTATTATCATTGGTTGACCGCATCTTGAAAACTCACCTTGCCCAAAAGCTGTAGGAATATAAGATGTCTCTCCTCAAACTGAGCTGGTTCCTGATTTTCAAAGCCCCCAGAAGTCCAACCAGAGCCCACTGTCCTGTTTGGAAGGATGTCACTGTCCACGATCAACTCGTAGTCTAGAAAAACAATGGAACACACACACACACTTTAAAAATTCAGGTAAACTATCATCTGCTGGAAGAAACAACACTTATACAAAAGCAGAATTGGACCTTTATATCTGTCCACCAGGACTTTGGCATCCATGCACTTATTATGTCATTCTACTTCAGAATTGTTCACTCAGCAAAGACATGTTTCCAATATACCAAGATAAATGTGTGCACTCAAAAGTTAAGAGTGTGGAGAGGTTTAGGATTCCATGCCGGTGTGACCCAGATTCCCTGTTGTGACATAAGTAGAAACAGTTGACTGGGTGGCTTGATGAAGTGTATGGACCAACCGGGTGTGAAGAGGTTGTTGAGGTCGCGAATAACAGCACGAAATGTTGGCCTGAATGTGGGTTCATAGTCCATGCAACTGGTAATCAGATTAGCCAGTTCAGTCCACTTCGGTGCAGGGAGCTGATGGTGGTCCTCATAGAACAGGCGTTTCTGGAACACAGAATATGTTCACAATTATGATGGCTATTGGCAGTAGGAACTGTGTTTGAAAGGTATGTGTTTGGCTGTGTTGGGACAATACAGGTTTCCACCTAAACTTCTGCTCATACCAAACAGAAACCTCTGGGCAGGTTTAAATATCTCTTCAGTTTTTAAGTACTATGAAAAACATACACAAAACTTGTGTCATCATATTAGATCAGTGAGCAATTAATGGGTACGGGTGACATAACAACCTGCCTTGACCTCCTCAAGACTGCGGACAGAATCAAAGCTGGAGAATTATTTAGAGCTTCAGGGCAGAGGGTGAGCAAATCCGAATCACTATGTTCAGCTGGAATTTAGATTCAGACACAGGGCACATCATATGAGTGTTATATTCACCTTTTTTCTGTCATCCACTTAGACAGTAAACACATCACACTGTCGCGAATCACTAGTATTTTCTCTGACAACACTGGAATTTAGTTTTGTTCTATATTTTGTTGTTTTAAGCCAATGACAGCTACGGTTCTCCAACAGTTGTTTTCACTGATCAAATGAACATGCCCATTACATCAGTTAATCTGCAGGTGAAACAAAGATGACGAAGGGAATATTTTACAAACCAGCCTTACCTTGGTGTCATCCAGTGTTACTAAAGGCCTCTCCCCACCGCTGCAGATCTCCCATAGGGTGGTGCCAAAGCTCCACTTGTCTGCAGCTTGACTGAGATTGGCAAGGTCCTCAATACACTCAGGGGGCACCCATGGGATTCTCTCAATCAAGACTAATGACACAGAAGAACATTCAACTCCCCTGTAATTAAGTTTGCTAGCTTCAACAAAACAACTGCAAACATTTTGAAGCGTTTCTCTTTTATGTACTGACTGAAAACATTCCAAACACTTCTGCAATTTTCCATTTAAGGAGAAAACAAAGCCAAGTACAACACAATAAAACACATTTCTTTATCTTTATTGTATACTGGAGACTTCACTACACTAACTAAAACATATTTTCCTTTATTATACGTCAAAGTCAGCCAGTAAATCTCAGCAGGTACTAACTGCAAGCCTGGCCTTATGTCATAGCTACCTACTGCTCTTTTCTGTTTGCAGAAGGGAAGTACATGACATCGATGACGAGATATCAACTCACTATCTTTGGGCAGGACAGTGATGCTAATGCCAGGGTCGCTCAGCTTGATGAAGGGAGGATTCCCAGCCCTCCGATCCCTCTCTCTGATCAGAAGTATGTTTTTAGCACAGACATTTCCATGTACGAGCTGCTTTTCTTCCTGCAGGTAAGAAATAGAGAGAATGTTTTAAATATATATTTCCGGTTTCCAAAGTAATAAATGTGAGTGGTAGGTATTCATGAGTAGTTACCAGGAAGTTCATGGCCCAGGCCAGCTGTTTAGCCACCTCCAGTTTCCACAGAATGTTTACAGAGTTTTTATTCTTCTTCAAGTAGATGTCCAGAGAGCCAAACTTCACATACTCCTGCACCATGATGTCTGAGAGACAGCATTTTACAGTTGCGTTTAAAAAGCAAGTTGCGGATCTTGTGATTACAAGTCATATACCAAACATACCAATTTTAATCTATCCTGCTTGTAATTATGTATTTATTGACTTCAGGAGAAACAAGACCAAATACTGACATTTACATTAATTTCTAAAAAAATACTCCTACCAGCTGCACATATGTATTTTTTTGATGGAAATTAATTATTAATTTGGAGGATAAAAACCCTTGAGATGTAACATCACACTGTTAAGCAACATTAAAAACCAACACAATGGCTCATCAATTACCAACACTACAAAAACAAATGGTGTTAATCAGAAACAAAATAAGAGCAGATAAGTAGGAAAAATGTTTAAAGCGTAAGAAGCTATATACAACATGAAATACAGTCCCTGGCAAAAGTCTTGTCGCTTTTCCAAGTTGTAGTAACAACAAATATGTGGCTAGCAGTTGATAAATTGACATCAGAAATGGCTCATATGAAAGACGAAGGCCTCTAGATTATGTTTCTTGTACCAGAATAAAGTCACGTCCGATTTTGCTTGGACAAAAGTCATATGGTAGAAATTATACCTTATTTTGAATACGCAAATGTGCTACGATAACATCTGATCATTAAGTCATGGTGCCTTGGGAAAAAGAATTCATGTCTTGTATGACTGCCATGGGCTTGTAGGACTGCATCCACATGTCCCGGCATTGACTCAAATAAGTTATTGATGAAGTCATCTCGAATGGCAAAGAAAGCAGTCTCGGAAGACTCCCAGAGTTCATCAAGATCCTTGGGTTTCATTTTCCAAGCCTCCTCCTTCATCTCATCCCAGATATGCTCAATAATGTTCACATCTGGTGACTTGGCTGGCCAATCCTGGAGCACCTTGACCTTCTTTGCTTTCAGGAACATTGATGTGGAGGCTGAAGAATGAGAGGGAGCGCCATCCTGCTGACGAATTCGCCCTTTCTTGTGCTTTGGTATGTAACGGGCAGCAAGGATTTCTTGATAATTCAAAATGTTGATGTTGCCATCCACTCTGCAGATCTCTCACACACCTCCATACTGGATGTAACCCCAAACCATGATTTTTCCTCCACCAAACTTGACTTTTTTTGGGGGTGAATCTTGGGTCTATGTTGGCTCCAACAGGGCTTCTGCAGTATTTGTGGCAATTGGGATGCAGCTCAAAGGATGATTCATCAGAAAAATCAACCTTCTGCCACTTTTCTGTCCATCCTTTCTGCAAACTGAGCTGTGGGCCACGGCAAATGCAACACGTTTTTTTTTTTGGGTTGTCTTCTGTTTAATGCTGGTTTGTGAGCACTAATTTAACAATGGAGACCACTGTGTGAGAGAATTTGATGAACTATTCTTGTGGACACAGTGGTTTCTGGTGACCAGTTCTCATGTAGTTATGCTGCAGTTGAAAAAGGGCTGGCCTTGGACTGCCGAAGTAACAAACGGTCCTCTGGAACCGTTGTCTTACAGGGTCTGCCTGAAGGTCACCAGTTTCTTCAAATCCTTTTTTTTATCCTCTCCATTTGAGATTTGGATAAATTAAAGGTGTCTGCCATCACAACAACAGACTTGGTCCTCAGGCTCTTGATGATCAGCACTTCGGTCTGTGGTTGAATCTTTAGCATGTTGTCAAAGGTCGGATTGCACTTCACATAAAGGTGGTGCTGGTGTGCTGTTTTTTGAAGTACACAGCTGGGAATGTGTTAATTACAATTTTTGTCACAGGTGGAGCTCTGATCTGTGGTTGAATGATTTAAAGACACAACAAGACATTTTTCCTCGCAAAAAAAATGTTATAGGCTTTATCAGGCTGCGGACATCAGGACGATTTTTGACGGTTTCATTATGCACCCAGTAATGAATGTCAAAGCCCTTTACATTAAAATGGACCATTTATTGTCACAACTGATTGATAAGAAATAAAGTTCTATGCAATTTACATGACTTTGTCCTTATGCGACAAGACTTCTGTCAGTGACTGTATATTTAAATACACCAAAAGATTTGGTCAATTACACCAATTAGGAGGAACCACAAAATATGCTCCATATACCATTTCCTGAGGAAAATTTGGGAACAGAAAAGGGAAAAAAAAAGAAGAGATGGTCAGAACGTCACAGTGTATGTTGAATGATGTGACCAAAACGATTTTAGACGATGGGGGACTATGGCCACATTGAGGAGAAAAAAAAACTTAGAAATGCTGAGGGTAAAGTCTTGTTATGAGAAAAAAAAAAAAAAAAATTTATGAGAATAAACTCATGATATTACGAGGGTAAATTTGTAATTCTACTCTGTTATTTTAGAAGAGAGACATCAAAGGAGCAGTCCACTGCGTTAAAATGAGGATGGTTTAGCACTGCAATGCAAGTGGACATTTCTTCTAAAAATTCAAGGAATTCCCTTCCAGGCCTTGCTGGGATATTGTCCAATGAAAGCTGCTGCCCAGCATAGTGTGATAAAAAGAAACACAGAAAAAGAAAAACTCACACACACACTACATTATTTTTTTTTAGTTCAAGGATGTTTCAGTGTTGACTTTTAGTACTAATCGTTTCAGTACTATCAATTATTTACAGCTAATTCATGAGGCCAGGTCTTGTGAGGAGAGGAGAGAGATGGGCAGGTGATATGGTGATAGTTTCTGGGGCAGAGTATTGTAATCCTCCTAAGAATAACCAACCATGCCCACCAGATGAATCACTGCTCTGAGCCTCGAGGTAACAGAGGCTGATCAAGATTACTGTGAAGCAAGGGCGACTCTTGACATCATTGCCAAATTAACTCATTGTATCAGCACTGAGTGCAGGTGTAATAGCGTGTTTCACTGTAAGGACAAATGAGGGCAGTAGAGAAGGTGTGTGTGTGTGTGTGTGTGTGTGTGTGTGTGTGTGTGTGTGTATCTGGCTTACTTTCTTCTCCGCAGACACACACACCATAGTTAAGGATCAGGTGCTTATGGGACAACTGGCTCATCATGCTGGCGGCTTCAAAAAAAGACTGTAAGACAGTGAAAAGATGGAAGAACCAAAATATCTGTAAGTCCCATGACAGAAATTCAGTTCACAATCATGAGACGATACAGACACACACACACACACAAACATTTCAGCACTGTGCGCTGAACCAGATAATATTGGAAATTTTAGCTTGACAAATGATGTTAACAAATAAAACAATCCATATCATTTTGGCTGATTTCAGGACATGGGTTTGTATATTGGCCAACATGTCAGTAAAACAGTAGGGCTGATGGTGCAAATTTCAGAAGTCAAACACAAATGGATAAGCAAGTACACCGTCATCTATATCTGTGGAACCACCAAAAATATCTGTATCTTTACTCAGGGGGGGTTTAATCCAGAAATTGGTGGGGTTTAAACCAAGAGTGCATGCGGGTTAATGTGGATACACGTTATTTTGTGGAATTGAGTTTCAAGACATTAAAAGGCACTGATCAGAAAAAGTTTTTAAAAAGCTTCAGATTAAGCTTGTGATCAATGTTTTTGATCAGAAGACTAAATTAACTATTCACATAACAGTCTTAGATTACTGCCCCTGACTTGATGCTGACTGCTTTGAGAGTAGCTGACTGCTGGTTAAGTGTCACTGTCAGACAAATTACACTCAATATTACTCACTGTCCTGAGTAAAGAAGAGTTTCAAATAAAATAAAATGAAAGAGAGAGAAAGAGAGAGACTGTGTGTGTGTGTGTACATGAACATGTACATATGCATAGGACAGCAATAAAAGGAGTGTTATTTATTTGCAGGCAAGATGATAGATGGGTTTTGTTTACGAATGTTTCAATGAACTGACAGTGTGTATGTGGACTTGGGGATTATGCCATGCTCGCTGCTTTTTTAATAACACACCTGGTCTGCTTTTTTACACTACAATCCGACGCAGGCAGAAAAAAAAAGCCAAGCGTCATTCAGCCGTGTCTAAGCACCAGGTACGTGTCACCTTCAGCACTCTGCTTATTTGTTATTTTCCAAACAGAGACAGGTTGATGGAGGAATAAATCCTTCACAGTGTACAAACAGTCATGAGAGAATTAAATTTTGAAGACTGTCAAGTTGGGTCTGAGTTTGGCAATGAGGAAATGTGTCTATGTCTATGTTCTGTGTGATGACAGAGGCAGCTGCAGCAAGCTGTGCTTCTCAGCTTTGTGTGTGTGTGTGTGTGTGTGTGTGTGTGTGTGTGTGTGTGTGTGTGTGTGTGCACGCGCGCGCGTGTTGCTGGACGGACGACAACTCTATGTGTGACTGGCAGCAGGCCAGCTGCCTATCAGATAACATGTGGGATACAGACAGCCAATGAGGACTTTCCATCCAAGTAAAAACACTTGACCACGGACAGTGACACTCATGAGTTACTCGGACTTGTCACAACCACAACACTCTTAAGGAATACACATTTTGGCTCATCCCTAATAAATGGGAGAGTAAACAAATTCATTATATCTGCCAAAGAGATAATGCAATCACGGGCATTGCTTTGTCTGCAAGCAAGATCAAAATCTCCCTTTCAACGTGTTATATGAAATATGCAACAAAAATTTCAGAAAGTGATTCGCCCACGGACATAACCACTCCTGACCATTTAAGAAGCAAAGTCAGGAAAATTTGGGTTTTCCATTAACTTACAGAAAAGTGACAAATACAGTTTCCAGCATTACACACTAGTGGTCATGTACACTGAAGACCTTGCATAGGACCTACCTCAGAATAATTCCTGTGAGTCTGATCAAGAACTTTCATGACTACTTCTGTTTGGTGCACAAGTCCGTAGTCTCCGAGTTCCTTTCGGATCCCTTTGAAGATCTTGGTAAATGTCCCTTGGCCCAGACTCTCCATCTGAATACAAAGAACAAGTATTACATTGATAATCAGAAAATCAACTAAAACAGCTAACTGGTTATGTCTAACCTTGACCTGTTATTAAAATGTATGGAACAGGACAGTAGTACAGTTATTTAGCGCTACAACACAAAGTACTGTGTACATTTGAAATACATGTAGTGGGAACAAAAAGAAAATACAACTATATCAATGAAAGATCCAGAATATGCAAAACATACAAATTCCAAATCTTCTTTCTTGATCTTGTGAAACACCATTTGGTTGATGTGACGATGTAATGAAGGCGATAAATGCACTTCGAAACCCTTGTTGCTCCTACACACAAGGAGGCAAGACTTTTCTGTTGGTGGGAAGAGAGTGAAGAACTTTAGAGAGAAATATTAACATAATTACAGTATTAAAGTGTTTTCAAGGATTGGCCAACTGACAGCAAATCTAGATTCTATTTTGGAAAAAAAAGCGGTGTTTTGACATCATGAAATCATTTGGTAATTATATATGGAGGTCTGACAAGTTCTGGTTTAATTACACAAGGGCAAGTGCACCTCTGTGGAAAATATGAATGATTGACCTTTATTTCTTGTGTGTGCTTCAAAGTTCATAATTAGGACAAATAAGTAGCCAATGAAAGTACATTAGATAAGCATTAACTTGTGCAGAGCAGCTGATTCCTCACTTAGAGATTAACCTTCAAAGGGGCATCTGAAATACAATAATAATAATACAACTGAATGCCCACGGCAACAGCCTGATCAGCCCAGCTTAATTACCATGCTTGTAAATGGGTTGGAAATGACAAAAAACATATTTGAAAGAAAAGCAATGTATAAATCAGTGGATACATGATGATAAATAGGAACGTTTGATAATAAACCTTCCACTGATCATTTCTGCACTTCAAAATTAACCACAAAAACCATGTTTATATCACATGGTATCGAACCCAATTTTTCCAGTTTTCCATCTACCAAAACTAGTTTGATAGTACCTCCTTATAGCTTCATCAAGGTTCCAAGTGAACTGAGCCAATACTAAAAGATGATGTTAAACTAAAGTTTTGGAGTTTGTTCTTTGTCCCAAGAATTTTCTTAGCATCAGTACTGCGGGACCCTGAGCTAAGCTACTGAGGCATCCACCGCTCATATCTATTCAAGGCTTGCCTTCTCCATCAGAAGACAACCATGGTAACAACCCTGTCTAGGACATCTTGGATCACATGAAAGATCCTCCTGACTATCACTCTTGTCTTTTGTCTGTCCCATTTGGATCAGCAGGGACCACAGCAGTTAGGTGCAGCCCTTCTCCAAGTTGGAGGATAAGGGGCTGGTCTCGGCAGTCACGCCCTCCACCACCTTCTGAAGCTTTAATTGCAGGTAAGCAAATTGAGAAGTGACGTAGTGTGTTTGTGTGTGTGTATATATACATATAACATACACATACAAATATATATATATATATATATATATATATATATATATATATATACATATACATATAACATACATATATATACATATACATATAACATACATATATATACATATACATATAACATACATATATATACATATACATATATACACACATATATATATACATATATACACATACATATATGTACACATATATATATACACATATATATACACATATACATATATGTATACATATATACATATACATATATGTATACATATATATACATATACATATATGTATACATATATACATATACATATATGTATACATATATATACATATACATATATGTATACATATATATACATATACATATATGTATACATATATATACATATACATATATGTATACATATATATACATATACATATATGTATACATATATATACATATACATATATGTATACATATATATATACATATATGTATACATATATATACATATACATATATGTATACATATATACATATACATATATGTATACATATATATACATATACATATATGTATACATATATATACATATACATATATGTATACATATATACATATATATACATACATATATACACACATATATATACATATTCTATATATATACATATTCTATATATACACATATTCTATATATACATATTCTATATATATGATATATATATGATATATATATGATATATATATATGATATATATATGATATATATATGATATATATATATGATATATATGATATATATGATATATATGATATATATATGATATATATATGATATATATATATGATATATATGATATATATATGATATATATATGATATATATATGATATATATATGATATATATATATGATATATATATATATGATATATATATATGAGATATATATATGAGATATATATATATATATATATATGATATATATATGATATATATATATGAGATATATATATATATATATATGATATATATATATGAGATATATATATATATATATATATATATATATATATATATATATATATATATATATATATATATATATATATATATATATATATATATGATATAAAAAGTTCACATGATGTCAATGAAAAATTGGCCTCATTTTTGCAGACTGACCTGACATGGTCCAGATATATCTGATTTACAGTAAAACAGTTACAGTCTTTGTTTATGTCTATGCAATGTGCAAAAATAATACTCTGATCCCTGGATTCTGTTTGTTTTACCTTTGGATTTAGGTGGACAGCATTTGCTGAACTGGAAAATTACACTGTCAGAGCGCACGGTTTCCTTTTGGTAGCAGCTGAGGAGTTCCTGCAGGCTGCTGAAGTTTCTTTTGGTTCCACTGAGGTTATACTCCCCGCTGGCAGACCTTGTTATCTGGCAGTGCTTGTATTCTACGACATCATATACCTGCAGGAAAACAGAGGTGCAGAAGACAATGAAAGGACAGCATAAGTGTGTGACACTGGCCCCGCTGGTATATGTAGTAAAAACACTTTTATAAATTTAACTGAGATCAATAAAATGAGCCTTTAATTCTGCCATGTACTGAAAATAAGGCATCAAAAAAGTGATTTGTTTGTGAGCTGATAATTTACAAGTAAAATGATCAACAATTTGAAGGCTTGCCAGACTCAAAGGAAAGATGTTCATATGTCTTAAAATATAACTACTACAATCCTACATTCATTCATTTATTGTGTTTCCTCCTCCCCTCTTCTTTTTTTTTTCTTTTTTGTGAGTATCACCTACCTCAACAGGAAAAGTCAGAAAATACTTGTTGAAATCCTTGGGGCTACATCTCAAAATATACAACCCACGCTTTTTTCCACATTTCTGAAGCCGGTTGATGGCAAACTCCATTCTACAGGAACAGAGTGACATCAGGTTGTTACCTGTATGTCAGCAGGGAAAAGCAGTGCAACATGCTCCAAGATATAAACACATGTCAGCCAAGGAACAACAAAGTTTAATACATATGTATGTGATTTATTGACCTGTTATTTATTAACCTAGAGCTGAATTGGGACTGTCAGGTTGTATCAACTGTGGGAAGGGGCATGACTGTACTTTTCAGAAAATTGCAAAACCTGTAAGACGTGGCAAAAACTCTGAGGGGTCATCTGTTACCTTGTCAAAAGGGAGGCAGAGCAGGCACAACAAATTAGAAAACCATGGCGTTTCTATGAAATCATTCAGATTATGTTCAGTAAACTGAGTTTGTATACGTTCGACATTTTGATAATGTTCCAGGCCTCACTCATGGCACAATAAAAACCAAGCACAGTTATTTTTCACTTACGAGATTGGGCCGTGGCAATGGGACGCGATGGCTTCCACAAGCCTTGGAGGTGCAACTTCTTTACAAAGGTAGTGATGTGCGTCTGTAGTCAGCCGATAGTAGCCATCAATGAGAGACACAAATGAGAGAGCTTCTGACAGACTGGGGAACTCCAGCTCCTGAAATTCATGGATGAAAAAAACAAAACAAAACATAACAAAACATTCTTCAGCTTCAATGTTTCAAACAACTGCAACATTTCCCTTCTGTTAAAGTCAGAGGGTAGGAACTCAAACTGGCTGTTTAGTTTTTAAATGTATCAGAAATGCGGGGTCTTTGATACAACAGGAGAGAGAGGAAGGTACCAGGTTCTTGCCATCTTGCTTATTGATTGTGACCACCCGGTTCTCTGAAGGGCTGTCCTTGTTAGCATGTTTGATGCTGATGTCGGTGACGTCAGGAAAGTCGCACAAGGTCTGCAGCTCCTGACAAAATATAAATAAAAGAGAACACTTTTATGGAGCCAAAAATTCCCCAGGAGAGACAAAAACCAGACACATCTTGACAGACTATACAACCTTGAGGCCAGATGTTATATGTGATCTCGCTATCTCTTCTCAACTATTTTGGAAACTTTTCAAGAGTTTTAATGTTGGTAACCTGGAACTAGGTATTGCTTGTGTTGTACTTATTTTAAATAACTCTGCCTATAGTGAGTTAAATGTCCAACATATTAAAAATATCACAGCTTAAAGGAGAGACAGTACCAACCTGGTCAGAATCTTTCAATTTTCCACGAACCCACTGGATACCAGTGTCTGCTGCCACCAGGATAATAAGCTGTCCCATGGACGGATCCCTAACTTGGAAGGTCTCGGTGTAGAAAGCCTTCTCTAAGCACTCCATACTGATGAGGTACTTGAGCTTGAGGTCATGCACTGTAGTGCGGCACTGACTGAACTGTTGGATGAAGCGCTTGAAACGAAAGCGGATACGCTTTCGTGTCAAAAAATTTAGCTCCTGGATCTGGGCTCTCATGTCCTTTGGCAGGAAGGACTTGTAGCTGGAGGAAAGCAAGAAGAATTTTTTTCAGTAGAGTAGCAGGAATTCTGTTGTATGACATATATTCTGTATCTGTACTGATGTCCTGCTGCCGTAAGCACTTTCAGATAAGAAACACACATTTCACTGAAATACAGAATCCTGATCATTTCAGTACTTTACTTTGATGACATTGTGCTGTTTCCATAATGAACTGAAAATATTTCTACACTGATCTTAACAACAAAAGAGGTTGCACACCAAGAGAGAACAAAGCCATCTGTTATGGATTAACCAGTGAACCATCTTCCCTCGCTCATTGTCAAGATTGTCTGACAATTACTCTGTAGTCCGCCAATAAAGCTAAAATAGATGTCAACTACAAATAACCACACGGGGTTATGGATGGAATATTCTATTCATACACAGTTAAACTCAGGGTTGAAGTTTAACAGCAACGACGCACTATAATAAATAAGACATCTCCACTGAGTTTACAGCCAATGCAGCATAATGTTGCAGAATAATCTGGTAAATTTTCCTCAACAGAAGTTTGCTCATGTTCATGAGGGATAATCTGACTATTACGGACAGCCAGTCAAACCATCACAATGTCCTAAAATAACCAGTTATTCAGGTTGCACTTAACATATAAAAACATTTTTCTTAATGTAACTGTGGCAATGATACTAACTCAGACATTGTGTATGCTGGCTCAATGTTCCCAAATTCTCCACAGTTGCAATCCTCTCAATAGCTTCCTGTGATGCACCAGATCAGTGTTGTTTTTGGCAGGCATTTTAGATTTAGTTATAGTCTTAGTCTTTTGGACTAAATGCTTCTTAGTTTTAGTCACATTTTAGTAATTTCTATCCTTGATAGTTTTAGTCTAGTTTTAGTCGATGAAAAATCAAAGGTTTTAGTCAAATTTTCAGAGATAACTATAAATAAAAGATATATGTGTATGTACTTAATAGGCCAATACAGGTGTTAGAATGAAGCACACTGCAGCATGACGAAAACAACACTGGACCAGATTAGCACCCGAATTTTAGCTGATAACTTACAATGTTGTTGTCTCCATAATAACTGGAGAACCAAATTGATCTGGATGATTAAAATATAAGAGCTTTGTGCCTGTGATCGTTTGTGGTAAGGAAGCAGGAATTAGTTATGCATCTTCACACAGACGCATGGTCTTTGAGTGCACATCATCTTTCTCAGGGCAGCATTGTTAACCCAAACAAATCACACACAGCTACGCAACAGGAAATCAGGCATCACACATTGAACAAATCTAAATTTAATGCTTCCACACTTGTTCCTTTGCGTCAGATCTGACATGGGTCTCATATACACATACACACACACACACACACACACACACACACACACACACACCGGTATATATATTAAAAAAAGGCAGCTGATGTAAAGACAACTTATTGCTGCGCGCCGTCTGCACACACAAACGGACGATGCGCACAAGCAAAGATTCTTCCTGTCAAACACATTAACACACTTATTCTAAAATATGGTTAGTTAGATTTCATATTGCATGTACTTCACTGCAGTAATTTTGTAAATAGATGCCCTAAAATGTTTATGCTGGTTCATTTAATATTGCAGAAAGAGTGAAAAACATCAGCCTCTCCTGTGAACTCCAAAAACTTCCCCTGTCACTACATGCTTTTTTTGGGGGGTCAATTTGATTAAATATAGTAATGAATTAAACCATTAGTTCAAAATTAAAAGTTTTGTATTTTTTGATTGAGACAAATCAATACATCAGTACAGTGCTATCACTGTCCTTTCTTGTGAAAAAGGGTGGTTTTTGATAGGAGTTGTTATCAAAATTGGATCTTCTTTTATGTAACCAAATTTAAAATTGTCAGTCTTTTGACTCACTTTGAATGCATTTTTTCCCTCTAGAATGACAGCATTATCCTTAAAAAAAAAAAACACACCAGAAAATGTATCAGAGGGGATTTATTGTGCTAAGTGGGATTGTGTGATACTCAAATAATATTGTTGTCTGTGTAAGAAGATAATATATTCCTGATGACACAGAAGAAACGCCTATTTAAATCAAACATCAGGGTCCCTGACAAAACATGAGGTCTCCTTCTCATGTAGAGGTGGTACCTTATAGTATGGTAGATGTCCAGTGGCGACATCTGTCTCTCCTTGGCTGTCCGAGTCATGTCCAACACAGCCATACCGAGGCACTCTTCCTGTGCCTCGTGGGAGTTGGGGATCTTAACCAAGCCATTGACAAAGTCATCCCTCCACTGCAACAACAAACAAAAACAAAAAAAAGAAAAACAAAACAAAAAAACAAAAGGAGCAGCATTACACAGGTGTTATTTGAACATTAAAGTTTTAATGGACATAGCAACTGAAAGACCTGTCTAAGTGCTATAAGATGCCAAGTGATTAGCGGATGGTGCTATGCATACGAAGTGCTTTCGTGGCATGTTCAGCCTCATTTTAGTATTGAGATCAAACTACGGTGCACAGCACAAAGAGCTGTCATTAGACAACTAATTATTCATCTGTGTTTTTCTGGCATGACGTCCTGGCATACTTAAGAACCTGCTGGCACAAATGGAGCACAATTTAAATGGCTATTTAAAGGCCGAGGGTGGTTGGTGAGAAAACATCATTTGCGCCAGCTTTAAATTAGCAATAATGCTGCGCTTGATCAAGCGCTAGCTTGCACCATGCTTAAAATAGAGCCCTGAATTTTTCAGATCCCCAATGTACAACAGGAGGCTATTGTCTCTGAAAATCAATTCATTAATAGAGAGGCACCAGCTCTGACAACATGACTTAAAAGTATTTGTTGTATAAATAGCATTACTGCTTTTATTTTGAAAGCAAGATCACTGCACTGGAATGCATTTTGTCGGTGATGGATCCTTGGTCATACTTGACACGGCAAAGAAAAAAATGAATTAAAAAAGATGGAGTTTCCTCATTAACCACTTGAGATTACTCACAACAGTGAGTAGTCAAGGAGATCAAATCAAATGCTTTTTTCCTCTCCCTTATTTGTCACATGATAAAACTGCAGCCCCAAGAGACTTTCCCATAGACTTACATTGTAAAAGAAATGAATGTAGGACGATGAATAAATTGCTTTTACATAACCCTTATAAAATTACTCATTTTACTGTGAAAAATTAACCCATTGGGTCTGGTACCATTGCAAAGCCTGCCTCACACTATTAAAATATGGTGCACTATCTAATGTTAAAATTCAAGATGGCAGAGGGCTGAACAGATATAATTGACTCTTTCATAGCTCTGCAACTTTGTATTGTTGTGGTTGTAAAATGGGGGATAAATTGTTTTGGAAAGTCATCCAAATACCACAGAATGACTAATTTGACTGGTTTGACAGCATGTGGAAAGTCACCCAATTACATTATTTATTGACTTTTTTTTTTTTTAGCAGAGCACTTAAGAGAAATAACCAGTTCGGTCTAGTGACTGTCTGGTGAGTATACTCTTAAATGCATTTTGCAAATTCACTGTTAATGGCAAATGTATATCAAAATCTCCAACAAATTTTCCCCAAAGTTCAAGTTTTTATAGAAAAGACGTAAATATGCATTAACCAGCGCCCCTCTAACACCCATGTACTGGAGCCTCTAAATAAACTTTGGTATAACAACTTCACAGAGATCACATGGAAAGATGCTTGGCGAACATTTTTCAGACATGCATCTTTACGAGAGTGCCGTGGCTTGAATAAACTGACTTAACTGTTTCATGTTGGTTTTAGGAATTTCCCTCCTAAAAACTAGATTCTGAACTGAAACTAATTCAAAACTTGTAAGAGCCCAGACAGTACCACAACGTGAGAGCATTATAGCTGAATACATGGTTTTGGTTGCCACAGATGTCACATGCACGTAGTTTGATGTCTAAAACCTGCTTTTATGATGCTTGACGTTTGACTCAAGTGAGCTATTGAGTTAAGACGGTTATGTAGTAAACATAACTCTCACTGCTTTACAAACAACAAATTGTTGTAAAAAAAATAAAATATGTCCATGTTTGTCTTTTTGCAAGGCAAAAAATATATATATAAAACATCAATAAAATCCTCACAATACCCATACCTTGTTGGTTTCTTGTAGATAAAATGATGGATTTGATACTTTGAATAATCAGTAATACTATCATCATCAATAATAATATTATAATATATAATAATCATCAATACAAGGATCAGATGGAACCCTACTGTTTATGTGGAATAGTATATTATTGTTAGACTGGTCAAACATGTTATATTTTTTAAAAATAGGTTAAACCCACTCACTGCCACTTAAGCTGCATTTCACCATTAATTTAGCTTGATTTGCTATAAAAAGCAACCCCTCTACATGAACATTTTTTACAATTAACACTCAGAAAATAGAACATTACATGATTCATTACTGTAATGTAATGTAATTTAATCAAATTACACAAATCCTATTACTGTCCTTCAAAAAAAAAGTAGAAGACTGAAGATGTTTTGTTGTTGTTCAGTATTAACCTCCAACTACAGTAACCAACATCCCTTTGCAAGTCATAATAGTCAGTTTTAAGAAGACACAAAGAAGTTTTGCTCTAGTTTAAACATGGAGGAATTTAACACATCCTTCGCAGAACAAAACACATCTGCTGGAGTGAATGCAAACATGGCTTCAAACACACAATGTGTTGCACCCTCAAATGACCCTGAAGCAGTGCTTTACTTCCTCGTCAGGCTTTTCCCAAGCCACTGGGACAGATTTCTACAGGCATAAATACACATAATCCTTAAGTTCACCCAGAGTTCAGCACCTGTCATATTACTGGCTCAGGTTACCTAAACTGACCTACACTACACACCTTCTTTCCATGGCGCAGTCCTTTGATGATGATACATCTAAATAGTAATAGTTATAATATTTAATAATGAGATAATTCATCTTTCTATGGGCAAAAACCCAAGGAAAACACTCTAGCAGCAAGAAAGACAGCATGCTTGAAAATGTACGGATGTAGCCACCAGAAATTTCTAGGAAAGCCATGGTGGCACCTTGGCCAATCCGTGCTGGAATTGTGCTGTGACCATGCAAAGTCTGTGCCTGTAATGAGCGCTACCGCAAGATGCAGTGAATGCAGGGAGATCTCTTCATGCCATTGAGCGTCTTGTGTGTGAATCAAGTTGCAGTACCTTATCTATCCACTGGGAGGAGCAGGGAATAGAAGCTGAAGCACCACACTGCTTCAATTCAGGTGATCTTAATGTGGGCCGATTTGATGGGGGAGAGTGATTCCCGCTCATAGCAGGTTATTTTTAGATCACTGTAACATTTGTTCAGAACTATTTTTTGTGTTTGGCTCATGAAAATTAGAGGAGAGTAACTGTGATGCTAGACGCGCCAGTCTGCTCTGTGGGGTCATCGGACATCTACACCACTCATAGGTTTTGTACATGTTGAAGAGAAAATCCCAACGTACGAAAATACTAGTGAATCCTGGAAATTCTTGTTCAACTCTCATCCATGCAATGTGAAAACAAAAATACTCCAAGGGGGTTGACTACTGGTGGCTGGAAACTGGTTGGAAAGTGGCAGGCAGTTGGTTGGCTTTCGGCTGTGAGGGGAAATTTTAAGTGGCTACATCTGTAATAAGTCTATTACCCTGACATTTGCATTATTTCAGCCAAAGGGTTTGGAAAAATAGGTCCAAATGACTTGGTTTCAAATCTGGAATTGACAGCTCCAGCGTGATGCAAGGATGCCAAATATGAAACCATACAAAAGTTTCATTATACATAACATTACTGATGACTGTACTCTGTAGTCAAAATATTAAGGGACTCAATGTGCACCCCAGAAACATACTGCTGACATACTTGAAGAGAACCTTCAGTCTGCTTTTGGCATGCAAAGGCTTTAATGTTATAAGAGCTTCATAATAGATTACATAAAATTACAAATAGCCATCAGGATTTGCTTCCTGCATACTTTTATAAATGAGGTCCTTTGCCTGTGAAAGAGTGTACTAGTAGAAAATATGCCATTATAATATAATCATATCTGTAGCATAAAAAGTCCTAAAATGCAATATTATTTCGCAATTATTTATTCTTATTCAATTTATCGTCCAACATCAGTAATTAGCAGGACAGGCTTGACTGTGGGGAAACTCCAGCTGTGAGCCAATATTAAATAAAAAAGTAATGTGAGCCAATATGGCATCTGGGGCTAAATCAACTAATTATGTATCACTCAGTTCTTTGTATTTGATCTTATGGTTTTCTTTTCTCAAAGCCTTTCTAAGGAGAAGGTTAAAAAATTTGAATTTGCTATAAACATTCCAATAAATGCAACAGATAGCTGCAAATGGATATACAGTGAGAGTCTGGGCCTGTTCCCTTGCGTGTTCCAAACAAATGGAACTGCCCAAGATGTTTGATACAACTGTAACATCTCGTGTAGCTTTTCATGTGATCAGACTATATGATAATAAGAAGCTGTGCTGACAGCAGCTGATGACATGATCTGCGTGGGTACATTGTTTTTCTTAAAAATTGCAGTGTATCCACCTTGTGGTAGGAAACAGTATTGCAGCGATAGCCAATATTCTTCCCAACCAACAGCAATTACCCATGTATTAAATGATCTAAAACACAGCCTGAACCTGGAAATTTACAAGAAAATTGAGGGTTTTAGCTTCTTGCTTCACACACTCAGTTATCAAGCTTTTGCTGGCAAGAGAAGCCTTATAATAAAGATTGTTTCAGTGCGTTTCCTTAAAATGATTCACTTGTAGCAGCATGTAACAGTATCAGCAATGGCTTCCACATATTGCTGATATAAAATGGACAAATCTTATCATACTATAGAGCTGTGTCAATAGCATTCATTCCAACAGCACCTTCCGTACTCATTGCCAAACACTACGGCTGCAAATAAAGATTATTTTTTCATCAATTAATCTGCTGACTGATATTTCAATCTATAAATGAGTCCCTGGAAAATACTGCATTTAATTCTGCCTGGTCAATAAAATGAGATCTCTGTCATGCAGAACAATGTAACGCAGATGGCTAAATGTCAAAAATGTATTTTATATTTCAAACTCCTATCAAACACAGCAGCAAAAAATAATATAACGAACCAGTTTAATCATCTGTCTCCCCACTAGTGTCCCTGGGAAATTAATTTACAATTGATATTCAAAAGGTGACGTAAACAGCAAGCTAACAAACTGATACCACTCCATTTATCAAGGAGATGAGCTGGTGCCTAATTTACAAAACTAGGAAATGACGCAGCTTAAGAGCAAACAATAACTAGATGTTAAATATTGAATTTTTTTCCACAAATGATGCCTGTGAAAAGCACTCATTTCTTACCACTACTTTGTGACATAGAGACATTTGTATGCTGAGATACTTGCCTGAAAGAAGAGGTATGACATCACAAAGTCATCAAGTACAGGACTTTCTGATCCTTTGGCAACTCCGTATCGATAAGCTCGGGACGTTCCACCACTATACCAGCCAGGGAAGTAGTACCTGTGGTCAAAGGTAAAAAAAACAAAAAACAAAAAGAGGAGTGATGACATGAGGCTATGTAAAGTTCTCTTGCAGATATTTCAGTCTATGGATTACAGTGGAGAAGTAAAAGAGGCGTTAAATTGACATTTGCTACCTTATTCTGAAATTCAAATCTTCTGATGCTGATTCATCAAGGTGGAAGGTGTGGTTAGGTGAAAACCACAAGTGGTCTCGCTCTCTGAAAAGACCAAAAAGGCTGCAGTACAGAGGTGATATGCCTAGAGTTGACAAAGAAAGGGACACCAAATTATGCAAAAAGTACATTATTGCCTTAATCTAGATTAATCATTCATAATTTCAAAAGATTGTCATTTGTATTCCGGTTTATGTATTAACATTGTAGAGCTTTGAGAGCTATAAGATGATTCTCCATCACACATTAGAAAAGCTGGTTCTACAACCAACACAAATGGACAAAAGGTCATTAACGACTGTGTAAAATGTCAGTTGTGTTTAGTTTTCCATCAAACACATAACAGTAGATTCCAGCAACATGCTGGTGAGCCCAAGCACCCACACTTATATCGACCGTCAGTACCACTGGAATAAAGAAGACATGCAAATCAAAGACGGAGCAGTTGCATTTTTTGCTTCATGCAAGACAAGAGTAAAGGAAGTCATGCAGCCTGTAAAAAAAGGCTGAAGATGATTGAAGAAGCTAATTATTTTTCTTCTGATAGCTTTCACTTTGGCCTCTCGATAACCTTATCTCAGGACTTACGCCTTGAGTTGAAGCAAAATACATGAAGGGGGTACTTTATTCAGGCTTACAATGGTAGAGTACTCACTGCATGCCTTGGCTGCATCTATGCACAGCTCCTCAGCTACATAGTCTCCCGGGGGGTAGCTCAGAAAGTTGCAGTCCCTTGTTCCCTGGCTGCTATGATAGAAATGAAGCCTTAAAACAGCAGCTGGTCTTGTGTCTGGAGATTCCCGATGGGCTGTCCCGTTTTGGTGCACCACTGGACATGTGTCTGTAATGGTGTCCATGGCTGGCAGGGAGACCATCAACAATGTGCAACCTTTAAAAACAGTGAAACACAAAATGTAAGCAGAAAAAAAAAAGAAGATGATGATTCTTTTGTTACTGTAGCGTGAGGATTTTGAGATCATGAAGTTGGGCTACATAGTTAAAACTGTTGCATAAACTGTTAGCTGCCATACAGAAGAGCCATTGTCTGGAAAAAGGGTTATAAAATGTGTATCTCTACGGAAAAATAAATGCTCTTCTCTTGAGTTATCAAATATATTTAATGAGATTTCACTGTTGTCAGACCATTGGAATTGTTTTTTAGCCCTGTTGTTTTTGTCGTGTTTAGCATTGATCATCTTTCCAATAAAGTGCTTTTTTAAAAAATAATAACCAAAACCTAGACAAATAACATATACATACATGATCTGAGGAGCAGTTTTGCTCTCTGCACATAATATAACAGTTAAATTCCCTATTGTTATTCAGCTTCATATCAAAATGAGAGGTGATCACAAACACTTACACATTGACCAGCCTCTGATTAAGGGCACACTGTGTTAAATGAAACATTCTACCATCGCCCACACTCCAACTTCATTTGCATTGATTACCAAACCTTCCTGACCTACTTAATGAGGGTATACTGTAATGAGAGAGACACACAGAAAGTTCATGAACTATCTTTTGAGTTAGTTAAATCAAATTGTCTAATTATTGACCTATACTGAATTCCATGTTTTGCTGCTTTGTAACACTCAATTCAGTAGACAACCCAAATGGTTTCTGTCCAATAAGTAGATCTCTTTTGACCTTTTTTATCACCTGGATGATTGAAAAGGAACCTACACAGTCATCGCAAAAAAAATACATAAATAAATCAATAAAAAAAAATTCAAAATTAGTGCTTAGTTAGTTAATGTACTAAAACTTGAATTTAACTTTATTCAAAATTGTTCTATTCATTGTATATTTGTTACTTCACTGACATGTAAATGTGAGCAGCAGCATGCTAATGCTGTCATAGTATGTATTTTTTCACTCAACACAGAAAACTGTTAAAAATAGTTTTCCATCCGTCCATCCATTTTCTATACTGCTTATCCGTTAAGGGGCGCGAGAGGCTGGAGCCTATCCCAGCTGACATTGGGCGAGAGGCGGGGTTCACTCTGGACAGTCCATCAGGAGCAATTAGGGGCTCGGTATCTTGCTCAAGGATACTTTGACAAGGGGAAGTGAGGATCAAACCAGCGAACCTTCATTTGCGAGATGGCCACTCTACCTCTGAGCCATGCCGCCCTGTTAAATATTTTTATCTATGTATAAACAATGCAAATATACATATAAAATATATCCCTTCGTGTCACAATATATCTGTGATGGCTAATACTGGCCAACCAATATATCAGTAATAGTCATGCAAGAAAGAGGCTACTAACAGTCCGAAGTTAACACTGCAGAAGCACAGGGGTCAATCTCAGAATCAGGTTTCTATCAAGGCTAAGCACAACTCTGCTCACTGCATGAATTTTTGATGGTCAACAATATTTTTTTGAGGTTTCTGTGACCTTGACAATCACAATCTAATCAGTATTTCCTCATTTTGAAGAAGACATTCGTATCCAACGCAGTAAAAATTCACAGTGTGTTTGTGAGATATCAAGTACACAAGAATAGGACACACGGACAGACAACTTCGAATCTCTGACTGTGAGTGCTGTCAAAGGTATTGTCCAAGGTAAAATTGATCGGAAGGAAGGAATTTTTTAAAATTTAAATCAATACAACAATTTCATAATAATAGAAAATAAGAGACAAACTGTTGGGCAAAAATTAACATTTAGACTACAGTTATAATTAAACTGTAAAAATATGTAAAGTTACAAAAGTACAAATAAATTGGAAAAAAAAGCAACTTCCGAGTGCACGGCCACACCCAGCCAGCAGCACCTCTTTTCAGCCTCATTGTATCAAAATAACAAATAAACCAATCGAGCGGTCTGTCTCGAGCTGTAACCGTAGCAAAAAGGTATCTCTTCAGATTACAGACGATAGAGGGAAATGTACTGTGTAGTTCAACCATTAGTTATGCTATTTAAAAAAAATTGTTGTGTCTTTTTTTTTCCCATTGTTTTTCAGCTTTCAAAAACTCTTCATGACATACATCTTGATTCAAAGTAGAAAAATCCAACAAATAAATAATAATAAAAAAATGATTTATTTCATTATCATTGTTGTTTATGTTGTTGGATTATATAATGATTTTGGAGTCAATGAATGATTAGGAATTTGTAAAACCAATTTCCTTAGGCTCAAGGGCACACAAATCCACAAGTCATGCCCCCAACAAAATACAATTAATAAAGGGAGCATATCTTCACATTTCCCTGACAATTGTTGAAGTGATCTTTTCGGGTTTTTTTCCCCCAATTTACTAATTAATGAATCATCCTGAGGTTCTAGCACTCACAATATAAATAACTTAATTCTCATATAGCGCATTTCACACAAAAAGTGCAAATCAATGTGCTTTATAAAAGATAAAAGAATGCATGGAATTTTGATAAAACACACAAAACACCAGTAACAAGAAAATGTGAGGAAAGAACTTCCCTAAATCAGCTAGTGTGCAGTTACATTATGAGCTTTTCTCCATGAGAAAGTAGACACTTCTAGGAGTGTACATATATGGCGCGACATTTTGGCGACACCTAATAATATTTTGATTTTACATGAAGGAGCGGACGAATGCCTGCAATGTGCAGCAGATATGTCTTCCTTCATCCACAAGGTGAAGTGAAAGAACAAGCACTATATCTACTACATTAAGCTGCTGTAACTACAACTACACTACAACAGTGCATTTTGGATGTAAATCAAATGTTTTTTATGTCCGATTTACTTCCTGTCACCAAGAGTCAGCAGAAAATTAAATTCAAAAAGTAGACATCTTCAGGACAGGACTCATATCAGACTTCAGAAGTTTGGAAAAGATCTGACCATATGGAGTCGTGGTGCCAATTACATTTGTTTTTCTTGATGGGGAAATTGGCCACCTCGCCTGCTAATGCTTTTTAATAAAAACTTAGGTCTTCGCAGCAACATGTCACCAAGTTCTTAAGGCATTTATGACCACAACAAGAAGTAAAAAACAAATAAACAAAACATGACATGTCTTGTCATCACCAGGAGGCGCTATGACTAACCTGCCGCAAAATTTCCCAGATCCCTGCACCCTGTCTGCTGAAAACAGGACAGGTAGATTTTGCAAAATCTTGCTGACTGACTGAAAGACAGATGCCACCAAAAACATGACCTCCTTGGTGGAGTTAATGAGGGGAACGTGGTCCCACTTCAGGTCTACCACATTTTTTAATCAGCAAAACTTCTTCATTTCCATGATCACTCACAACCTTTATGAAAAAGAACTTATGGAGAGCTTGACCAATGTTGGTATTATGGAGTTAAAAAAAATTCCAACATCCAGATATCAGTAAATATAACACATACACAAAAAAAAAATCAATGATACATGACTTCCATTTACACATACTATGATCTTGGTTGGCACCAAAAGGTTGTGCACACTGCATGCACACATTTACATAAGTGAAAATTTAAAGCTCTAAAACATCTTGAACAATTTAGACACACCATTTACAGGAAAACAAAGCAGTTCAATGGTACAAAGGAACAAACAATAAATATTCAACCATTGTGGCTTGCATTTTAAGTTTGATAGACACACCCAGGTCTACAATACTTTTCAATGTCTCCCTTACGTCCTTTTCCAAATCCTTTCTCTTTATCGTTGGCGTGCTTCAGGCTATCTGAATGAACTATAAATGTCATATTTTGAGTCGCATGTGCAAATTCATCAGCAGACTGACAGATGAATGTCTTTATTGATTTTGAATGTCTTCTTGACCTGTTTTCTTTTGCCTCTGCTATTGGAGCTGATGATGTAACACATTACGTTATACCAGCAGCTACGGAAATTCTGACTAGTATGGCAGATCATCCATGGAAGTTTAATGTAAAATAGCAAAATTGCATTACATATCATAAAATTTAGTACCATAACTTTTCACAGAAGTTGCTTCCCTATGCATGCTTTTTCCAAGCTTTTTTTTTTTTTTTTTTAAATAAGATTCCAAACTGATGACTTTTCATTGTTTTCCATGACCAAGGAAACATTTAGTTAACTTCTGCAAAACATTCTCCAACTACCTCACAACGTTCTAGGCCAATTTTCACCTAATTGTTTGTCATGAAGCTCAAAAATTCCAATATTTTCAACATTCAGGTGCTTGAAATAGATAATGTTACACAACTGTAGTCCAAATCTTCACAGTACTTATGCAAATTCAAGACTGCAAGACTGTCAACACTACAGAGCATGCTTTATTTATCAGGTCAATGTCTAATATTGATGCTGTTGTTGCAAGTTCATTCCAACCGTAAAGTTATTAATCTATGTAAAGGAGTACACACCCAAATTAACGGTTGATTTAACATATCAAGTCAAATGTCAGAAGATCGGCAGCATAACAATCTCACCAAGCCATGATCTTATATGCTACCGGTAGCCAAAAGCTCAAATACATTAACTTCACGGTCAAGATTTACGCTAACTGACTCATACACCCTCCCACACAAGTTTACGTTAACCACCACATGAATACATTATGCAAATGTGTCTCAAAGACTTAAGCAACTATGTACATGCGTGCGTTTGAAAGCAACATAACTCACTGAAGAAAAATACAGAGCTGTCAACGCATTTCAACACTTACTTTTGTAGATGAGCCAGTCGTGCAGCTAGCTAGCTTGCTGCTAGCTTCCTAGGCCAGCGGTGGAGCCAGGACGAGCGAGTCTGACAGTTACGAACAGACACTGTCGCCCTGGTTCTTTGTTATTAGTGCTTAAACAGATTCCCTGATAAACGACAGTTTATTTATGGTCGACATTCATCACTACTTACTCGTATTTCCATGTCGCACTCAGCTGGCTAACGTGCTACATAAGCTACCCCTGGTCAGCCAGACGTTCCCCATCTCACTCCACAGCAACTTTATCCGTCTGTCAACATTGTAACTTCAGCTAATGCTAGCTCAAACCTCCTCGTGCGCGGTGACAAATAAGTCCGATAACAGGTTAATTCATCAGCAGGCAACCAAGTCTTTATGACGAATGATATGGCCAAGACTGTAGGACAGCAGTCACAATACTGACAACTTCTCCGTTGTAGAGCTCCAACTCTGACAGGCTTGTTACTGGCTAGATTGCAGCCGATCAGGTTCAGCTGAAGCTACAACGGTTCAGGTCAGTCAACAAACCGGGGCCTCGCCCACTGTACTCATGCTGCCTTCACGGGCTGTCGAAATGTCACTCTTTCATAACAATATATTTAAGGAATAAAACAACTATTTATAACTTCTGTTGGCCTGAGCGTGACCTGCTAAACTGACAATTGTCTGTTGTTTGGAAGTTACATAATGGCAGGGGCCAACACTATTGATAATATTTGATTTTTTTCTTGTGTTATTATTTTATTGTTGTACTCCCTAATTATAAGGCCTTAAGGAATAACACTGGAACCACAATTGATGGCTATTATGGAGTGGTAGATTTGTTGCTGTTGTTGTAGATGTAGCTATGATTCATTCCATCCAGATTGCTCAAAACATAAACATACTAGTATTGCATCCATTCCTCTGAACAAATCCCAAGGCATCCTTTCAACATTTGTAAAACTTGATAGACCTTGAAAGTATCATCTTGGAGGACGGTTATATATTTAGGGGAGGGGAGAGTTACACAATGTAACAAATGATAAGTCATTCATTCATTCATAGGGCCCAATATACCGAAAACAACATTTCATTGTTCAAAATTCTTACCAGCTTGCAACCTACCAACTGCCCACATCTCCCAGCAAACTTGTGACATCACTTGCATCTTAACATATGACACATCTAGAGGACTTAGGGTAAACTTTAATTGAATCAATTGTAAGAAATGCTGTATAATGATGAGGGCTTTTTTTTGTATCAATATCTGGATATTGCACACTTGTGCAAAGGATGGATCATCCTAGAGAAGAAGAAATGCTTGCTAACAGCTGTTAGCATTTAAATTCTTTAGTGATTTGAGTCCTTGGCTTATTCTTACAACAGCTGCATAGGCTGCATTGTCATGTGGTGATAAAACCAAATGTGTGACGGGAGAAGCATTACCCAAACCATTTATGATATGAATGAGTATTCTCCATACGATTGGCATCTCTGAAGTGAGCGCAGTGTTGATTGTTTTCATAATTTTTCCAACTGTAAAACATTCCAACAAATTATCAGAATAACCTCATATACAGAAAGTATGTCTGTTAAATACAATTAAACTGTCTTTAGACATTCACATGCCTTGCTGTGCCCAACCAGCTCATCACGAGCAATTTGGTGTTCAGTGTCGTGCTGGAGACCTTCCGATTACTAGACACCTATCTCCAGGCATACTGGCTCTTGCTCTGTGGGTCTCCTAAAAGCTTCCAATATTAAAGAGAATAATCACATCAAGTCACAACTGAAAGGCTAAACAGAAAGAGCTCTTATGTCAGCATTGACAAAGGCACATTTCTTTCAAGGAGATGGGTAAAAGCAAAACAAAGCTTTCTTTACATGCAGCATTCCCCAAGAATCGTGACCAGCTAAGGAAACCCTCAGAGGAGAAAGGTGCAATGCTTTAAGAAAGAAGTATCATATGACTCCGGGACTCCTTTTCCAGACATCATGGTCCAAAAAAGTCAGCGGTTCCTCTCCAGATATAGTCCATCAGATGAAATAATAAGAGCAACCAACTCATTTATTTTATGAACAATTTTCCTTTAGTAAGTCCAGTGATATTACCTCGCATTGATTTGGGTCACATAAGGTCGATGACGTTTTATAAGCGGAAATATCTTGTCAATAAGGATGTACCCACTGCTGCAAGACATGGCTGAGGCTTCAGTCTACTCTATATAGACTAAATAAATACTCAGGGTTATAAATGTGTCAAGTAGCTTGAGGTCCAGTAGCACGAGGTTTATAAAAACTCTTAATTACATTTATATGCATTTCCTGTATCATTCATTTTTAGACAGGAATCAATTTTCTATTTGCTCTGAATGAGTGACTCCATACTGCATTGCTGAAAGTATACTGTACATGCACCTGAAACAGATTGCAGAACACCGCATTTCAAAACCATGAACATTACATTAGAATGCTGTCATGCTATGAGATTTCCAAACCTGACCCTCAGAGATTTGCTCCCATTCGGCAACGGAACACTGTTGTTGGGCAATAAGGTCTGGATCGCAGTCTGCATTCCAGTTCCCCCCAAAGATGAGGTTGACGTCAGGTCCCTGCAAAGGCCAGTTGAGTTCTCCCTCACCAGACTGCAAAAACCATATATTTACGGATATCACATTGCACTTGGAGGCAATGTTGTGCTGAAATAGGAAATGGCTTCCCTCAAACAGCTGCTATAGTGGATGTTTTTTTAAGAGTGTGGATAAGGAAATTGCTTGCCAGTCCTAAAAGTTTTCTAGTTTTCTTACTTCATGCAGGTAAAAATTGCTTTTCTGGGCTCTTGGGAAGTTTTATAAATATAAAACTCATGAAATAAAATATTTTAAAGAAATTGTTACACAAATGGGGCTGCACGGTGGTGCAGTGGTTAGCACTGTGGCCTCACAGCAAGAAGGTTCCGGCTTCAAGTCCCGGCTCGGGCGTGGGATCTTTCTGTGTGGAGTCTGCATGTTCTCCCCGTGCCTGCATGGGTTCTCTCCGGGTACTCCGGCTTCCTCCCACAGTCCAAAGACATGCAATTTTGGGACGAGGCTGATTGATTCTCTAAATTGACCGGAGGTATGAATGTGAGTGTGAATTGTTGTTCATCTCTGTATGTTGGCACTGTGATGGACTGGCGACCTGTCCAGGGTGAACCCCGCCTCTCGCCCGTTGATGCTGGGATAGGCTCCAGCCCCCCCCCCCCCCCCCCCCCGCGACCCTTAATGTAGGAATAAGCGGAAGATGACACTGGATGGATGGATGGTTACACAAATGGTAAGAATAGGCCGTATTCACAGCAGCCATTTTGACATTTCATTACAGTATTATGCAATTAATAACATTAATTATGGTCCTGTTCCGTTTAAATGGCTGTGACACCAAATAAACAGGAGCATAACTCGCTTCATCAGTTTTACCTTTGGTGGTGCTTTGGTGGTCCATTAAAGGCTTAACAGTAAGGTTTACCTGATTGTCTGGGACCAGTTAAATGTCATGTTAGGCTAGTACTGTACATCTTGCAATTCACTTTATCCATTTGCCAAGTATTTAGAAAAATATGCAGTTAAATTTCCATCCATCCCATCCATCCATTTTCTTCCACTTATCTTGTTAAGGGTCCGGGGGGGTCTGGAGCCTATCCCAGCAGCTTTCGGGTGAGTAGCGGGGTTCATCCTGGACAGATCCCCAGTCCATCACAGGGCCTACAATTAAATTTCTTTTTGATAAGCTTAAGAGTGAATTTCACATTCCTATCATTCATTGAGAGAAGTTTCACTTCCAGTTAGTGGGCAATGGGCCACTGAGTCGGCAGTGGGCAAGTGGGCATGTAGATTTGTGATAGAGGAAGTGAAAAAGAAAAACCAGTTGAACCCTGCTATTTAGAAGAGGCCACACGACTAATGCATGAATGCAGAGTGGCTGGTTTGTGTCCAGGTATTCAAAACAGGCAATACTTGGATGCAAACAACTCGTAGGTCTACAAAGTTGTTAATTACTGAATGTATTTTAAGGAAACTTATGTTTATCCCAGAGAAGAGATCACAACCCTGTCTCTCTCAGGAGAGAGGAGATTAAAGGAGAGAAGGTGACATTAAGAAAGCAGGAAGCAGAGGAGGAAGGAAACTATAACATGGGAGGTGACACAATGAAGGAAAACTGGAGGACCCCATGAAAAGCAGAAGTGAAAACAAGGGTGGGATGGTGGAGTAAAGGGAAGTTAGGAAGAGAAGAGGCAGAGGACTTCTTGCTTCATGTTATTCTTTTGTAACATAGTTAAATTTAAATCACCTGTGTTGTTAGTTTTCTAACCAGTTAGTTCTAGTTATCTTTATCTCATCTAGCCTCCATAATCAAACGTGACTCCAACAGTAAACCTTATTTTGTGAGTGTGTTGTATCTATATGAAACACCAAGCTCATCTCTCAAGCTCCACATTTCTTTTTTGAAAAAGGATCTAAAAGCCCAAACCACATTTTTTAAGAAGTGAAACATATTCGGTTACTTTAAAGTGAGCGTAGTTGCCCTCAAATTTAACCTCGCATTTAATTTATGAGTCAAGAACTAGATTTATTCACTTTGCTGCAAAGAGTAAGATGAGGAGATTGTTCCCACTTTCATTTCTGTTTTAAAGTATGCATAGGGGAGTCGGGAGGTTAGCTTAGCTTAGTTTGGCATAAAAACAAGAGAATTAACTCCTGAAGTTGTTAGGTATTTTGCCTTGCTCGTCTTTATGCTAAACTATGTTAAGAATGTGGTTGCATTTGTAATAACAAACACAAGAGTTTCTCTCCATTGACAGGAAAACACATCGACCTAATTCCAAAAGAGTGAAACTAGACTAACGATAAGAAATAATAATAATAATAATAATAATACATTTTATTTATAAGGCACCTTTCAAGGCACTCAAGGTCGCCGTACAACAGTTTAAAATAGATAAATAAATAAAATAAAACGCACGATTTAAAAGAACAACAACAGAAGTCCCTAGGAGAGCACAAGAGAGGGCATTCAGCCATATGCCTGTCTAAAAAGGTGAGTTTTGAGATGATTTTTGAAGGTGTCAATGGAGTTTATGTTTCTGATGTCAGGAGGGAGGGAGTTCCAGAGGCGAGGGGCAGAGCAACTGAAGGCTCTAGCCCCCATGGAGGTTAGACGGAAGGAGGGGACATTGAGGCTGATGGAGGAGGAAGACCTGAGAGACCGGGTGGGAATGTTGGTGTGGAGAAGGTCTGACAGGTATGAAGGCGCGAGGTTATGGATGGTTTTGAATGTATGGAGGAGGATCTTGTAGTCAATGCGGTGTTTTATGGGAAGCCAGTGGAGTTGATGTAGAACGTGGGTGATGTGACTGATGACAGGGGTTCTGGTGATGATTCGGGCAGCTGCGTTCTGGACCAATTGAAGCTTATGGAGGAGTTTGTGTGGGAGACCAAAAAGAAGTGAGTTACAATAATCCAGACGGGAGGTGACGAGAGAGTGGACCAGGATTGCAGCGCTGTTGGGAGTGAGAGATGGGCAGAGACGGTTGATATTCCAGAGGTGGAAGTAGGCGGACCGGATGGTGTTGTTGATGTGGGTATGGAATGATAAGGTGGAGTCGAGGACGACACCCAGACTCTTAACCTGAGGGGAAGGGGAAACGGAGGTGTTGTCAATGGTGAGGGTGAAACTGGGATGCTTGTTGAGTGTGGAAACTTGGGAACTTCTGTTGTTGCAGCAGCATGGGGGGGGGGGGGGTAAGTGCAAGGGGGGGATAGTGCAAGGAAACTTAGATAAGACAAATAGATAAGTTAAAGAGGAAATATATATATAAATAGTATGAAAACAATAAACAGGATAAGTATACACACACAATTGCTAGTTTCGTATTGCACATATGACAGTATTGCACAACAAAGCTCCGTCCTAAGATAAAAAGACTGATATAGTCAAATATAATGTACAGTATGGGGCAGCACAGTGGTGTGGTGGTTAGCACTACCGTCTCACAGCAAGTTGGTTCTGGCTTCGAGTCCCGCCTCGGGCACGGGATCTTTCTGTGTGGAGTCTCCATGTTGAATGATTGTCTGTCTATATGTGTTGGCCCTGCGATAGACTGGCGACCTGTCCAGGGTGAACCCGGCCTCTCATTCGAAAGCTGCCCCCGCGACCCTTAACAGGCAGTAGAAAATGAATGGAAGGATGGATAATTTGCAGTGAAGGCGGCACAGTGGTGCAGTGGTTAGCACTGTCACCTCACAGCAGGAAGGTTCCAGGTTCGAGCTCCAGCCCTACAATGGACTGGCAACCCATCCAGGATACACCCTGCCTGGGCTTCTGGGATAAGCTCCAGCCCCCCCCCCCCCCCCCCCACCGCCCCCACCCCAACCCTTAACACGATAAGCTGCAGACAATGGAGAAAGGAGGTGTTAACCTTCAGACATTTTGCCGTTGAAAAGCCTGACAGCTGATGGGAGGAAGGATCTGTGGAAGCACTCCTTCTTGCACTGAGGTTGCAGTGGTCTGCTGAAGTACTCCACAGTCTCATGCAGTGGGTGGGAGGTGTTGTCCATGATGGACTTCAGCTTGGCTAATATCCACTTCTCCCCTACTTCCTCTACGGAGTCCAGAAAAGCGCAGGCCCTCTTGACCAGCTTATTTAACCTGTTCCTGTCCCTTTTGGTGCTCCCACATTTTATAGGGTTTTTAAGTCTAAGTAGATTTGTAATCCAAGCACTTGGAAAAGTTATGATATTCCTTAACTTAGAAAAAGGCAAAAGTCAGTATGTGGTGGATGACATTCTAAGACAACAAAAATATAATTTCCTATCATTGTGATGATCCTGTCCAGATTGCACATGCTGGTCACTGCTATCCATGCAATTAACCACTAGATGGTGCTACACGTACACATATTGGATGAAGAAAAATATAAGGTGGAGTGAAGGAGAAGAGTGTATAAGAAAAAATCGGGAGAAGGGTGACAAGGTAGAAAAATAGAGAAAACAAAGGAAAATGTTTTTCTTTTCATCCCTTGTGGATAGAACAGAGTCTCTAAAGGCTTCCCATGCCTGAAACTCACCACCTGCGTCTCTCCCTCCAAGCCAACACACACACTCACACACACACACACACACACACACACACACACACACACACACACACACACACACACACACACACCCCACACATAACGGTGGATATCCTAGACCCTTACCCTAATCATTACCATCCACGTTATTCTAAACTGGAACTCCCTTTACTCTTAAATCTAAAGATGGTAAGATAGTTTTAGACTCTTCTGAGCACAAGAAAGGATATAAAATTGATGGCAAACACTTCAAACTTTGAAGAGAGCAGAAAACTTGTATCAAATGTTCTTAACTGCTGAGTTTTCAACCCCCTCTGGCCCATCCACAAGATCTTAACAAGCTCATCTTGAGTCTAAACACACTCACTCCTGATAGAGAGTGTCCTCCTGGCTCATGGCCTATTTCCACTCATTCAAATGTTAAAATTATTAAGGGTAGTTGCCAAGTCTCTTGTGCACAGGTGACATCTTTTTTACGCCCCTCTTATTGTGGCACTATTCCTGTCCTGATCGAGAAAAAAAGATAAGGTGTATCTAGCTGAATATGCACAAATTTGCTCAGTGTCTTCAGGGAGACACACCTTGCTCTCCTGACTGTGACATCCCTGCCAGGATATTCTTTTAAATCTAATATTGATCATGAGCTTGACATTATACTTTTTTAACATGTAACGGTATTTTAAGGAAAACAGGACAGCTGTTCTTATTGAGTCAGCACTGCTAATTTACATGTGTGTATGCAGTCAGAGCAGGAGGAAGAGGAGGTGGGCTAGCTATTCAAGGATGGGTTCCAAGGTCAGTTTCTAGGTAGTCTGGGGGCCCCAGGCAAAAGGAAATGTAAGCTAGTGTTATGTTAGTTAGTGCGAGATTGTCCATGTGGTGTATACCTCATGATCAAAGTCTGTGTGTAGAGGGTCAGGGTGATGTTGGGTGGTCCCTTCAACAAACAAGGACACTGACTCCACATCCTGTCAGTATTAGCAATGATCTAAAACCAGCAGCCTGTCAGTAGATCCAAGGTGGACTTCTGCCCTCAGGCTTCCTTTTAGAATACATTCATCATCAGATTTGATCCCAGTAAATATGATCTTCTGTCACCATCGATCTGCTTGATACATATTCATCCAGGGTAGACACATAGCACTTGAAATCGAAGGTGCTACTAAATACAGGCTAAAAAGTGATTACATTTTGAATTAATTTTATTTTTATCTGTCGGTGACCACATACAGTATACTGTAGGTACATGCACTCTGCTGGTTGAGGCTCGAACTGCAAACAGTTGCAAATAATGCCAGGCCCTGCCCAGAGGTTGTTCATTTTGGAAAAAGTTAAGGGTTTTTGAAACGAGGTGAACACACGAAGAATCCTGAAATGATCAGCTACTGGCTCCTCTCTCATATATACATTTTCAGGAATTACACGACACAATTTTAGATCGGTGGCACGGTGGTGCAGTGGTTAGCACTGTCGCCTCACAGCAAGAAGGTTCTGGGTTCGAGTCCCAGCTCAGGCACGGGATCTTTCTGTGTGGAGTCTGCATGTTCTCCCTGTTCCTGTGTGGGTTTTCTCTGGTACTCCAGCTTCCTCCCACAGTCCAAAGACATCAAGAGGGGACGAGGCTGATTGATACTCTAAATTGACTGTAGGTGTGACTGTGAGTGTGAATGGTTGTCTGTCGATATGTGTTGGCCCTGTGACTGTGACTGGTGACCCGTCTAGGGTGAACCCAACAGCTGCTGGGATAGGCTCCCCCGCGACCCTTAACAGGAATAAGCAGAAGACGATGGATGGATGGATGCAGCAACAAGTTGATCAAGATGCAGAAGGACACGTGGCTAAACTCTACTGAAACGGACGATAGTTATCAATGATCAGCAACAGCATTTCAATATGTGATCATTATTGCACAAACCTTTCATGGCTCTCAGAAGCGGCTTGAAGCGTAATAAAAATGTGGTTCCCAGTTTAGTTCAGACTGAGGAAGTTTTAGATGTGGTCCTCATGAGCTTTTCTCACCAGCCCCAACTGATGGAGTCCAGTTGGTTTTCTAACTACAGAGGAAGCGCGGTACCACCGACTGTACTTCCTCTACTCAATACTTGGGAAGGTAAATGAAAAAAAAAAGCTGAAAAATGCTGCAAATGAACTTTTCACCATCATGGAGTTCACTTGATTGTGACACCAACCTTTGATTAAATGTTTTAATATGTTTTTGGTTTTTTTTTGGTTGATTTAAAACATAACCCAGTCACATGTAGGCATCATTGCACTGGAAGTACTTTATTACCCTCTGCTGGCAAAATATAAAAATCCTCCTTAATTCTTGCATCATTGAATTTTTTGGAATAATAATGGATTTCTTTTTTTGATGGATTTCAGTTCTGCACACAAATTCATTTATTTGCCCTCATGAAAATTTTAGGTCTGCAAAAAAAGACATTACCTAACACTTCAATTCATCTTCTTCATTTAACGACTTCCTTCAAAAGTAAAATATCCTCACATCAGGATTCACAACACATTGGAGAAGAAAGGAGAGGAGAGTGTTGACATCTGACATCAGATCAGAAGTTAGGCCACATTTACAGTTCAGGGGTTGAGGCTTTAATGCTGTTGTTGATAGAAAAATTCAAACAACTTTGATTGACTTCATATTTATTGTTTTATTTTTATCATTGATTTATTTTTTTTCAGGTGGTCTGGTCCGGTGGTCCCAGCTCCGGCAGCAGTGCTGGGGGGTAGGTAGAGGGTGTCAAGGCTCCTGCTCCAGTCTTCAGCAGACTCAGCAGGGACGCCTTTGTCTATACTTGATGTATAGCCTTCTTCCCTACACAAAAACAGACACGTTAGAGTTCCCTTCTGGTATCAGCTGATCATCTATCGATGTGTGTGTGCTGGAAGTGAGAATATCAACTAACATAGTTGATGCTGGCGGACCAGTCGGGGTAGAGTTCAGCATGGCGTCGACGCCCCTCCTCAGCCAGCTGGACATATTTGGCCTTCTGGTCGTCTGACAGAGACCTCCACTGTGGACACATGACAACACACTGTCAGTAAACACACACACTCCTACAGGCTGGTTGTGCACATGCACAGCTATGAGCCTATTTTAGCATATGACCAGAAACACACACAAATCTACACTGATGAGTGTATCTGTGTCATTAGTGCGCTTTTACAAATTGGTGCTTTACTAAACTACAAAGACATTTGTGTAACACTGATTGAATACACACACTTACCATCCTTCCCAGCTTCACATTTGCCTTGGCACTGTTTCTATTTTTTACCAGTGCCATCACTGCTGGCCTCTGCTCCATTGCAAAGAGCATAAATGAATTTGGAGGTCTTCTTATGTACGGCACCTGGTCCTCAGTGCAGCGACGGGGAGGGCGGACCGGGGGGTCGGCTGACTGGCCAAAGACAACAGTCAACATGAAGCAAAGGACTGCATATATTGCTCTGACAGGCCAGCTCAGAACTGCCCAGACGTTGTTCATTGTTGAAAAGGTTTAGGCTTTCTTAACACCAGGTGAACACACTGAGAATCCTGAAATGATCAGCTGCTGGCTCCTCTCTCATAAATGCATTTTCAGGAATTACACACGACACAAGTTTTACATCAATGACAGAATTTTTAGATCAAACCTGGAATTTTGTATCACTGCCATCAAGTAAAATGCAGGTTTGTGTTCTAAGAATTCAAAGAGTGAGAGGCTGCAACTGATGACATCACAGCGAGAGAGGGTTGGGGCCTGAGATTCCTCTGAAAAACTTGAGACTAATTCATCCTCAGGGCCACAAATGTCACTCTAAACATATGTTTTTTGTTGTTTTTTTGGTTTCACGAAGGAAAACCTCTCTTCTCTCCGACTATCTAAGTGTCTAAACTGAGCCTCCCACATTTGCTCACACAGCCTCCCACTGTCAGGAGAAACCTGCAGCAGCTTCATTGACTCAGTCTTCAATGAGACCAGGATTTTCAGGAGCAAATCTAAACCTTACACTTTCTGACTCACCCTGGGGTCCCCATTTTTGACCCCACAATCAAATAAAATGCATTAAGACAATTTGTTATGTGGTTCTATGCTGACTCCAGGTCTGACAAGATGAATTTCTCAGATGACTTAAAGCTGCATTTTTCTAGTGGCCAGCAGGGGGCAACTCCACTGGGCAATACCGCTCTGTTGATTACTAGTAGTTGGACAGATGACCATTAAAGTCAAACAGTTGACTATCAGTAGGCTACACATATGGATTCTTTTTAAACTAGTTTTTAAAAAAATTAAATTCATACTTATTATTTACAGGTTAATCCCTATTTGCTAATTTTTTTTTTAAGTATGAGGGACCAAAGCAAATAATCTACTTTAAGAGGCAAATTGATTTTGATTTTTCTTACATTGTGGGCACCAGTCTGTACCTGGGGATATGTTCACCACAAGTAGGTTGATTTTATATTTATTTATATGTTTCTTTTTGTTTTTACTTAGATGTGACATCAATCCGAGCTTATTACACATCCATGTTACCTGCTGTGAAAAAATGTAGACATCACTTTAATGTAAATCAGTCCCACCTTCAACGTCAATGTGGGTAGTTATAGCAGAGTGGTGATGCTGAAGCTTGTTTTGTAAATGATAATAATAACAATAATAATAATAATAATCATAATAATAATTAAATCAATAATGTTGATTATCAGGCCATGGCACTCTGTTTATGGAAATTTTTGTAGCCATGTGAAATTTTAAAATGAGTGGATTGATCGGGATTTCCACATTTTATCATAAAATAATAGCCTACTATTTCCTTTATATGGCTTGCTGTTTGCCACAGCCGAGATGCAATCCCTACGTCAACACTGTGCCATTCTTTACATTCTTGGGCTTTACTGGTGCCTGAATTTCACTACTTCCACTTCTTAAATAACAAGTGTTTCTGCCGATCTATTTCTGTAAACCAAGCCACAGTTTCTGCGCCCATCTTTCAACTTCCTTTTGTTCTGTGCCATTTTCATGAATGGAGCTGCTCCACAACTGGTACGGACAGCTGACTTTGTGTCAGTAAGCGGTATTTTTAGTGTGCAGATAATGCTAATTTGCTCTGGGACTGGTAGAATTTATCATGATTACACAACTCATTTAAAAACATTTCCAAAAGATACCAGCGCTTGGTGAATCTGGCACGGCACACTTGTACAGCTGCACCTCATGAAACAAGTTCAAAAAATTTAAGAAAAAAAAAAGGTTCTTGTCTGAGGCACATTGTTTGACATGTGCAGCTCCTTTGGATATTTCACTGTTATATTGAAGGACGATCGAAGCGAAGTAAAATCTGGTCAACTGGACGGATCTACGATGACCTGGATGAATGAGAACCTACACAGACATTGAAGGACGAGTGTGTATATGGTGTTATCTAATTGCAGGAGGCAAACTATCATCTCTCAACTCCCTTTTCCAAACCTGTTAGAAAATCTATGGTGGCCTGCAGGCAAATGGTTTTAAGTGTCCACATTTGTAAAAATGTTGTTTCCCAAACTTCCTACAACTCAAACCTGCAATGACTTTATTCGTGATCAGAAAAATGAAATGATTACTCCCCAAAGGGAAATGACTCTGTTGGTCTAAAATTGGAAAATGGATGTAACTGTCCAGGAACTCGAGAGTCTTGAGTCCTAGAGTCAATAGTTTAGCAGACGGGGGAAGTACAATAAACAACAACAATCTGTGGGTATGTAATGATGGCCTAATAGATAACAGGTCAGTGGTAGAGCAGCAGAAATATTTATTTAAGTTCTTCGTCTGAAAAAGGAAGCCCACAGCAAAAAAAGTAAAACAAATTGAATGAATCTCAAAAACAAGAATAGTACAAAGGAATGCCATGAATTTTCCACTCCAAATTCAATCTGTTCTCTATAAAGTCAAACTCCACAACTATAACCTGTAGCTGAAGAAGACAAGAAAAGGTCTGTGATTAATCAGAATCAAGGTGCTTTGCAGGACTGCCTCACCATCTCACACCCACACAAGCATGCAATGTGCCAACCTTCTCATCAGGAGCAATTAGGGATTCAGAGTCTTGCTCAAGGAAGCATCAGCACAGCCTCTGGGGAAGTAGGGATCGAGCTAGCAACCATGCGATGACATGGTGGCCACTCTGAGTCATGTCTGCAGTTTTTAAGATGCTTTTAAAAACAGCCAAACTGGATCCATCAATATCAAACAACTAAAATCGACATATTCTGTGACGCTGTCTGAATCATTTAGTAAAGAAAAAACTGCAAACAGAACAAAAAGCGAAAGATACGTTATTGATGAGTGAACAAATGTTCCAAAAATGGCTTGTCACGTTGGTTGCCAACACACAGATCTCCTTTATTCAATCCATGATAATGTCAATGGCAGCTTAGTTTTGGACTTGATTGTAATTCTAATGTAGCCGTGTGGAGTTGACGTTGTAAGTGGAGGCTGATTGGGGCGGACCTGTGTTTGAGAGCATGGCTGATGAGGTGATAAGAGGCATGAGCTGCTGGTGAGCCGCGAGGGCAAGGCGGGGTTTCCTGGCTGCCCGAGTTGGACACCATGCTGCTGGAGTGACGCTGGACGTGGAACAGGACTGACTGGGGCAAGGTGGCTGGAATTGTGTGTGTGTGTGTGTGTTGTGTGTATATGTGCGCGCGTGGTTGCCATCCCATGGATTGTGACAGTCATGTCAGTGACTGTGTACATCCTTGCGCTGGGTCTAGTTCCCACCCTGGGCCCATGGGCTGCTCTTAGGCGGTGGACTACCTGTCTTTACTGTTGACTATAAACTATGTATTTTTGCTACTAATAAAGATTTGTTTTTTGTTTTTTTGTAATTATGCTCCCCCTGTCATCTGTGCCATCATGGATGTTGAACCTGTTGACTGAAGCAACCAAGGGGCGCTACACTATCTTACCTCTGTCTCTTTCTCTCTTTCTCACATACACACACACACACACACATACACAGTTTTACTCCTATATTTGTAATAACATTATTCAACATATAACATTCCTTGGCCTCTATCATGGCCTTACAGGCCCCCTCAAACAAATGCCTATTTGTTCACTTGTAAAAAGTTCCATATTTTAAGCAAGGAATGGACTTGTGGCTATTGACTGACATTTACATAAACCAAAAACAGGAAATGTGCTCAACTATCCCCATCAGAGAGCTGCTCATCAGAGGCAGTTGAACATGCTACTTGTGGCAAATTCTCTCTGAAAAATCTGGATGAATAATTTCATCGTGCACCCCTTCAGGCTTTCCACATGTTGTCAGACATCATGGATCGAAATTGATGGTGAAATGAATTGTTTCACCAGGATTGTGTGATTATGTGAGGAAAAGTCTTTTGGGCCTATCATGTGACGGAGGTTCGAGAAGCAGAATACTCAGAGACAGTGTTTTCATTTCATGCAAAAGACAAATGAACAAATTTGAACATTCATGAGCCCATAACTAAAACTGTATTTCTCATTTCATCTTACCTTAAACCATTACCAGAATGCTTAACCTGAACATGTACTTAATGAGAATGTGGCTATAATGTAATAAAAAGTTTGACAAAAAGTCTTTTTTCTCAAGTTCTAAAATTGAAATGGCTCCTGGTAGGCATAAAAGCATAAGAACACACATGCATTGATTCCTTTCATACCCGAAACAACTCATCCAGTCATGCTGAGAGGCACAATTATGAGTTGCGGCCTTCTTGACCTTCTATCTGCCAACCAAATCAAATTGAGTGATGAACGTGATAAACCCTTTAAAGCACCTTTTCTTCTTCTTAAATTTTTACCTTTTTCCCACTAATTATCTTTCTCATTTCCTCTCCTCCGCATATTTGTTCCTGCTCTCTCATTTTTTTGTTCCTTGTTCACTCACTTTGTGGGCACTACTTGACTGCTGTGGTGGCTGAGTGACTGATAGAGGGAACAAGTTATAAAAAGTTAAAATCAACAGTCTTCATCACTTTTTTCAGTGACCCTTGAGAAATAACAGGAACTTCAAGCAACACTATATGGTTCTCATAGAAATTTATTTTAAAATATAAACACCATCATCACTACAGCTATATAAAGTCAAACTCGTATGACATTGTGTGAAGACAGCCTATAGCGTTGAGATTCCCCTGGTGGTGGTGGTGGTGGTGGCGGTGGTGGGGGGGGGGGGCCTTGCCGTTGTCCGGTGGATTGCTTGCTGGTGGTTCCACTAGGTCTGAGGTGTCTTGGACCGTATTCGCATCTATGGAGTACTCAGCCCCTGTATGGAGGAAGATGAGGGTATGATTTTTTTGTATGGGGGTGGTGGTCCCAGACGCGGGTGCCTTCGGCTCACCCTGGCGGGCTGGGCCTCTTGGGTGAGTGGGGGGTCCTGGCTGGCTGGCTGGTGGTGCCTTATGGCCTGGAGCCCACCTGCTCTGGGTGGAGGGAGAGAACAGGGGATGGGTGGAGGGGATGGGGGGTGGAAGGTTGGGGGATACCTCTGTACGGGGGTGGGGGGTGGGCCTGGTCGTTGTGGTGGCCTGTGGTTGCCACGCCTGGGCGTGGGGTGTGGGTGGGTGTTAGCCTCGCCGCTGGCGGACCCCTTAGGGGGCTCTGGCCGGATCTCGGGCCGGAGGGGCCCTTTGTCCCTGGGCTCTGCTCGTGCTTTGAGGGGGGGAGGGGGTGCCCGGCGTTCTCTCTCTGCCCCGTCTCACCGTGGGTTGCTTCCGGGCGGGGGTTGGTGCTCCTCTGCTGCGGGTCCTGGCATGTGCTGGGCCTGTGGCTGTTTCCTGGGAGGGTTTTTTTGTTGTTGTTGTTGCTTGCTTGTTCGTTTTTCTGCTATTGTTGTTGTTTTTGTCTCCCCCTCCCCCCTTGTCTTCCCTATCCTGTCCCTGTTCTCTCTTCCTATCCACTCCTGAGCCTCAGTCCGGTAGCTCTTAGCCAAAAAGGCTCCCAACCCGGTATGTTTACTCTATGAAGAGTACTTTTACTCATATTTGGTCTTCAGCCTACATATAGGTGGATGTAGAATTCCATGTACATTCCTCATGAGAAATTCAAGTTTGGACCACATCATCACCAGAGCTTCAAGTCCAAATCTAATGAGATGACAAATCATCACCAGAATTTGGACTACAAGCTTCACTAGCTGTCCAAGTCTAATGATGATTAGAACTCCATGTTGAACCATCAGTAGAGTGAAAAGCAAACAGATCATTAGAGCTTTGAGAAGGATCCTGGGTTGTGCAGTCACTGTCTTCATTGCTTGAAGTACAAGTCTAATATTCTTCAGGACCACAAGCACAAGGATCACAACAGCTCCATATCCAACTATAGTTTGAGCTTTAGGTCCAGCTAGAGCTCCAGAAGCACTCATCATTATACCTCCGAGTAGGCCTAAAGCTCCAGTTAAGGTGCTGTGTAATATCCTCAACAGAACCCAAAGGATGTCTGCATTTTGGGAGTCTCCAGAGCCAGTGGCTGACACAGAGAGGGATGTTCTTGGACAATAGCCAAACCTGTTGTCCTGCCCGGTATGTGGGCGCCGGTGTGCGCCGCCTATCCACCACCCTCTTGTTTGCGTCGGCTGTGCGTAAGCCCTCCTGCTCGTGGAAGAGCGGCGGCTGGAACCCCAGCGCGGCCTCGAAGAGGCAGAGGTTGGTGGCCGAGGAGGTCAGAGCATTGTGCGCGTCCTAGATCCATGGTAGGTGCTCCGCCTAGTCGGACACAACGCAGCGTAGCTTCCAGGTCCTGGTTGGCCCACTCCGTCTGACCATTGGTCTGCGGGTGATAGCCTGAGGAGAGGCTGGCAGAAGCACCATGAGCGGCACAGAAGCACTTCAAGACCTGAGAGATAAACTGTGGGCCTCTGTCAGACACAATATTCACAGGGATTCCATGAATGCGGAAAACCTGTAGGACTAACTGGTTGGCAGTTGCTCGAGCCGACGGTAACCCAGACAACGCAACAAAGTGAACAGATTTAGAGAATCGAACCACTATGGTGAGAATGGTGTCCTTACCTTTAGATCGTGGCAGTCCGCGACGAACTCCCGGACATCCCTCTCCATGGACGGCCTCCAGAATTTCCTCCGGAGGCAAAGACAGCGTTCGGTTCGAACCGAACTGGCACGCCAGCTTCGATGAATGTCCCCACTGCAGGACCTGACAGCGCACTCCCGCCGGGACGAAGAGAGTGTGGGGTGGACCACCCCCGGGTTCCGGCTCTGCCAGCAAGACGTTGCGCACTACGGCCTCCACGTCCCAGGAGAGCAGCACCCGTTCAGAGGGCAGGATGATCTCAGGCCGCTCCTCCGCGTCAAGCTCCGGTCGCGTGAACCGTCGGGACAAGGCATCGCCCTTGGTATTGCGGGAGCTGGGGCGGTAGGTTAACGTAAAGTTGAACCTACCGAAGAACATAGCCCACCTAGCCTGGCGGGAATTCAGTCTTTTCGCCGTCTGGATGTACACAAGTTCTTGTGGTCGGTCCACACCACGAACGGCTGTTCCGCCCCCTCCAGCCAGTGCCGCCACTCCTCCAGTGCTAGCTTAACCGCCAACAGTTCCCGGTTCCCGACATCGTAGTTCCTCTCGGCTAGGCTCAGTTTATGGGAGAAGTAGGCGCAGGGTTGAAGGCGCTGGTCCAGTGCAGCGTGCTGAGAAAGCACAGCCCCGATCCCGGTGACCGAGGCGTCCACCTCCACAACAAACTGCCTGGTGGGATCCGGCTTCGCAAGCACAGGGGCCGCAGTGAAAAGAGTCTTCAAGGTCTGAAAAGCTTGCTCCGCCTCCTCCGGCCAGGAGAAAGCAAGTTTGGTGGAGGTGAGGCGAGTCAGTGGCGCCACCACTCGGCCAAAGTCTTTAATGAAGCGCCGGGAGAAGTTGGCGAACCCCAGGAACCGCTGGAGCTGCTTATGATTGGACGGGGTGGGCCACTCGGCGACCGCCTGCACCTTAAGCGGATCAGCCCTGAGCTGTCCCCTTTCGATGATGTAGCCCAAAAACGGAATTGATGACTGGTGAAAGGAGCACTTCTCAGCTTTAATAAACAGTCTGTTTTCTAATAGTCTCTGCAGCACCAACCGCACATGCTGGACGTGCTTGTCCAGGGTGCGTGAAAAAATCAATATGTCATCCAAATAAACAACAACAAAACGGTCTAGGTAGTCTCTCAACACATCATTGACCAGCGCCTGGACAATAGCGGGGGCGTTGGTAAGTCCAAACGGCATCACCAGATACTCAAAGTGGCCCAACGGGGTATTGAATGCTGTTTTCCATTCATCCCCCTCCCGGATACGAACTAGATGATAGGCATTCCTAAGATCCAGTTTAGCAAACACTGTCGCCCCCTGGAGGGGTTCGAAAGCGGCTGAAAGCAGAGGCAAGGAGTACTTATTCCAAACAGTGATGCTGTTAAGTCCCCGGAAGTCGATGCATGGACGGAGCGACTTATCTTTTTTGTCAACAAAGAAAAATCCCGCCCTAACGGCGAGGACAAAGGACGGATGATGCTGGCCGCCAGTGACTCGCTGATATACTTCTCCATAGCCTCCCGCTCAGGTCTAGACAGGTTGTACAAACGGCTAGCAGGCAGCGGAGTGCCCGGCAGGAAGTCAATTGGGCAGTCATAAGGCCAGTGGGGGGGTAAGGATAGCGCCCTATCCTTACTGAAGGCCTCGGCTAGGTCATGGTAAACTGGCGGTACAACGGAGAGATCCGGGGGAATAGCCGCTTCAGGGGTCCCGGAGCTCGCCGAGGGGGGAATGGCTGAGCGCAGGCAAGTGGCGAGACAAAACGCGCTCCAGCTAAAAATTTTACCGGCTGACCAATCAACGTGGGGGTTGTGGGCCTTGAGCCAAGGATGGCCCAAGACCAGAGGAGCCAACGGGGAAGACAGGACTTTAAATTGTATTGTCTCGTGATGGTTACCAGACACAACCATCTGTAACGGAGCGGTCTGAAAGGAGATCGTAGTGAGGGGCTTACCATCTAGTGCGTTGACACGTATGTCCTCAGAAAGGGGGATAAGGGAAATGTTGGCTTGACGTGCAAAGTCTGAGTCAAGGAAGTTGTCCTTGGCCCCAGAGTCAACGAGGATGAGTAGCGGCCAGGCGCCACTCGCGCAAGTGAGCGTGGCCTGCAGCTCAAAACGAGGACGCGTGGGCGTGATGGAATTTGTCCGGCCCGACAGTGTGCCCACTTTCATTGCCGGGTGGTTTCTTTTGGCCGAATGGGGCACTGGGCCACCCTGTGTGAGGCCTCGCCGCAGTAAAGGCAGACCCCGGTGCGGAGCCGGTGGAGCCTCTCCGCCGGAGAGAGATGGGCGCAACCCAACTGCATGGGCTCCTCCGCGAGGCAGGGGTCTGGGGCGGAGGGTGTTCTGTAACTGGGTGCCTGAGACTTTCCCACGCTGGGACTCGCCTGGCCCCCTCACGGCTGCGCTCGTGCAACCGTTTATCTAAACGGATGGCCAGCGAGACCAATGCCTCGAAGTCAGTGGGTCTATCTCTGGACGCTAGTTCATCCTTAACTCTTATCGCTAAGCCCCTTGATAAAAGCAGCCTTTAACGCCTCCTCGTTCCAGCCCACATTGTTCGCCAAGGTCCGGAACTGAACGGTATAATCCACCACGGGCCGAGACCCTTGGAAGAGATCCATCAGCCGGGCCACGATGGTCAGGGTGATCAAAAACAAAGCAGAACTGGTTAATAAATCCCTCATAAGTTAAGGAGTCAAAGCCTGATTGACCACTCAGCGCCTCCGCCCAAGTTAAGGTCCTCTCCCTAAGTAGCCTGATCAAAAAATAGATCTTTGCCCGATCTGTGGCAAAGGCTTGGGGCCGCTGCGAGAAGATTAGCCGACCCTGAAATAGAAACCCGCGACATCTTTCAAACTCAGCAGAGTAGGGGTCCGGATTGGTGGTGGGGGACGTCCTGGGCGGCGTTAGGGTCCGCTGGGACGAGGGCAGGTGCTGGAGCCAGAGCTTGCGCTCCGGGGGCTGGGAGCGCAATGGCGAGACCAGCCACCTGCGCACTTAACTGTCTCACCTGTGCTGCGAGTTGCTGAGTGGTATCAAACACTGAGTGTAATGCATGGTCGTGGTTATTAAGCCACTCACCCTGTTTACGCAAGGCAGCCTTCAAAGTGGAATCCCCTTCCCCGTGCAGAGTGTCCGCCAGGTCCATGTGGCCAGATTGTTCTGTCAAGGACAACTAGTCCGAGGGTTTTAGTTGGACCCAAATTGGCAAATACAAGGCACAGAGACAAGGAGCCATGAACAGATAACAGATTTATTCAGAACCAAAATAAACTCCAATAATAAGCAAACAATTTCTAGTACTAAACAAACACAAAATCAACCCTAAACTAAACAATCAACTACGCCGTGGCGAGCGGGTAGGAAAGCTACCCACAGCATCCAAGACAAACCGTAGCACACACATACACACGCGCATACACACATGCGGCTTCACAACTGATCCATAATCACACACTCAGACATTTATTTGAAAAATTGAATGACACCAATGTTTTGGTTGTTTTTAATCATCTATCAGGTTGACTTTTTTCATAAATCACATGATATATTTTTGAAATTATATATTACTGTATGCAGAATAAATTGATTTAAAATTTATGATTGGAGTTTGCAAGGACCTTCAGCATTTTCTATGAATAATTTTAAGTATTCCACTACACGTAATTCAGGCTTTTTTTCATGAACTGCATAAAACACATTGTAAAAACAAAAACAACAGCAATTGCAAATGCTGTAAGCGCACCACATGTGGCCAAGAACTTGGGATAGCTAATGTCAGGGCTGGGCCTGTGGCTGTTTCCTGGGGGGGGGGTCAGCTACCAACAGCATCCAAGACAAATCGTAGCACACACATACACACGCGCATACACACATAAACACATGCGGTGCACAACTGATCTATAATCACACACTCAGACATTTATTTGAAAAATTATATTAAACCCAATGTTAAGTCTGCACTGGAAATTCTGCAACCAATTTTTTTTCCTTTTCTTTCTGTCTGTTGTTTTTGTTGTTACTGTTTTTGTTGTTGTTGTTTGCTTGTTTGTTTTTCTGCTACTGTTGTTGTTTTTGTCTCCCCCTCCCCCCTTGTCTTCCCTATCCTCAGTCCGGTAGCTCTTTGCCAAAAAGGCTCCCAACCCTGCTGTATGTTCACTCTATGAAGAGTACTTTTACTCATATTTGGTCTTCAGCCAACATATAGGTGGATGTAGAATTCCATGTACATTCCTCATGAGAAATTCAAGTTTGGACCACATCATCACCAGAGCTTCAAGTCCAAATCTAATGAGATGACAAATCATCACCAGAATTTGGACTACAAGCTTCACTAGCTGTCCAAGTCTAATGATGATTAGAACTCCATGTTGAACCATCAGTAGAGTGAAAAGCAAACAGATCATTAGAGCTTTGAGAAGGATCCTGGGTTGTGCAGTCACTGTCTTCATTGCTTGAAGTACAAGTCTAATATTCTTCAGGACCACAAGCACAAGGATCACAACAGCTCCATATCCAAATATAGTTTGAGCTTTAGGTCCAGCTAGAGCTCCAGAAGCACTCATCATTATACCTCCGAGTAGGCCTAAAGCTCCAGTTAAGGTGCTGTGTAATATCCTCAACAGAATCCAAAGGATGTCTGCATTTTGGGAGTCTCCAGAGCCAGTGGCCATTAAAATACCAACAACCATCAATAGAGCTCCAAGTGTCAACAGCATTAGAGTTTGGAGTGCAGACTGCATGGTAGTTATAAGTCTAGTCACTCTGTTCTTTACAGTGTTGCGTATGCGTCCAATATTCCTCACACTTATAACTGCGGTCATCACTATAACTGCGCACAAAATTGTTCTTGGACAAGGACATGCAACTGTCTGTGGATGCTCAAACGTCAACGTTATCAGAGCTCCAAGAAGGAGTGCTGCTGCAAATCCAGGCAGCAGGAGCTTTTTAAATGCATGCATAATTCAGTTCTTTGTAAGTGACTTTGAGAAATTAGTGAGGTTGATTAGATAGCTGCCTTTTTCTGTTGCTGCTGATTCTCTAATGTTTGTTCTTTTAATTTGTTTGTTCTGTTATTTAAAGTCAAGCCATCACTCATGAGTGATGATGACTGTGTGCATTGATGTTCAGTCAAGATGACTGGATTCCAGGTTGATCTCTTCTCCTTCCTTCACCTCAGCCTTCCTACCATCCCAAACCTCTCCTCCCTCCATCTTTCTTTTCCTCTGTCGTCCAGCATCTCCCACCCCTTTTTTTCCTACAGGGAGCCTACAACCCGTCTCTGGAGTAATAGCTCTTTCTGACCGTGCAGTTTAGCTCTTTCAACCGCTGATGTCTCTGGAGTCACAGGCTGAAAGAGGAGAAAATGCCAGTCAGATTAGTGTTTTAAGATTGGTGAGGGGAGGAGCTGGTCCCTTCTGAAGCTTTGGTGTGAAATTATTTTGGGAAAAGCTTCCTAAAACTTTCCAAGAATGTCTGTTATGAGGTGAGAAAGTGGACTCAGCCAACTTGTTTCGTCCACCAGCACAAATGTTATGTCACATTTAGATCCAAATAGCGAATAGAGACCCCAGGAAGTGTACTCGGAAAGGACAAAGCTTGCGATCAAAAAGGCGAGTCTGAAAAGGGTCAGGCTTTCAATTGCTTCTCCTGGTATGATACCTTGCCACGGTATTGATGGCTCCACCAAAGTTGGCCTGACATCTTGTTTGAAAGATATCTCTGAAATGTTTGATTTACTTCTCCTACACACTTGGAGATCTGTGTCACACCAAACTGAGAGTCAGGATTATTTCTCCTGTCTCATGTTTTTCTCCAGAGCAATAAGATGTGCTAAGTCTCAATGTAGTCTCCTTTCAATTTCAAACGAGATCTCAACAAGCTCTCATATACTTCTCAGAGTTTCTCAACCTTTGTGTCTCTTTGAGATTTGAGGCAGAGAAGCGCTCATTGAATTACACCAATGTTTTGGTTGTTTTTAATCATCTATCAGGTTGACTTTTTTCGTAAATCACATGATATATTTTTGAAATTATATCAAGTAAATTTGTCAAGTCAATTTTACTTGTATAGCGCCAAATCACAACAAAAGTTATCTCATGACACTTTACAGGTAGAGCAGGTCTAGTACCACGCTCCTTCAATGAATTTACACCCAACAATTCTCCATCAGCAAGCACATCCTGCAACAGCAGCGACGAAAACCTTTCCTTTTAACAGGCAGGAACGTTGAGCAGATCCAGGCTCAATGGGGACGGACATCTGCTTTGACCGGTTGGGGGGAAAGAGAGCAGGAGAGCGGGGCAGAGACAAAGACAGATAATGGAGGAAGACAGACATACAGAAGAGTGAGACAGAGATAAAGAGAGAGAGAAAGGGAAGAGAATGATGGATAGAGGGACGTGAGCAGGTGGAGCTACGGGTGGCAGCTTGAGCCTCTTCAGGTCTGCAGCCTCCTCCAGCAGCACCTGGGATCTGGGATGAGGGGAGCCCAAAGGCTCCGGAGAAGAAGATGAAGTAGTAATATGTATGAGTATGATTTATGTATGACAAATATAGGAGGACAGAGAGGAGTCAAGAGAAGCCCAGTGCACCATGGGAGATCCCCCAGCAGCCTAAGCCTATAGCAGCATATCTAAGGGCCAGCCTAAGCAGCCCAACTATAAGCCTGATCAAAAAGGAAGGTCTTAAGTCTGCTCTTAAAGGTCGAGAGGGTGTCTGCATCCCGGACCGAAAATGGGAGACGGTTCCACAGGAGCGGAGCCTGATAGCTGAAGGCTCTGGCTCCCATTCTACTTTTAGAAACTCTTGGAACCACCAGTAACCCCGCATCCTGGGAGCGAAGGGTTCTAGCTGGATAATAGGGGACGATGAGCTCTGTCAAATAAGAAGGTGCCTAACTGTTGAGGACTTTGTATGTTAGAAGGAGAATTTTGAATTCTATTCTGAATTTGATAGGGAGCCAATGCAGAGAAGCCAGTATAGGAGAGACATGGTCTCTTCTGCTAGTTCTCGTCAACACGCAGGCAGCAGCATTTTGGACCAGCTGGAGAGTCTTTCGGGACCTACTGGTGCTGCCTGATAGGAGGGAATTGCAGTAATCCAGCCTGGAAGTGACAAAGGCATGGACTAGTTTTTCTGCATCCTTTTGAGACAGGATGTGTCTGATCCAAGCAATGTTTTGTAAATGAAAGAAAGTAGTCCTAGAAATTTGCTTAATGTGGGAATGAAAGGACAAATCCTGATCAAAGAGAACTCCTAGGTTCCTTACGGTCGTGCTGGGGGCCAAGGTAATGCCTTCCAGGGTACCTATCTCATTAGATAGGGTGTCTCTAAGATGTTTTGGGCCCAGGACAATAACTTCAGTTTTATTGGAGTTGAATAAAAGGAAATTAAGGGTCATCCATGTTTTTATTGCCTTTAGACAGGCCTCCAGTTTAGTCAGCTGATTTATTTCATGTGGATGCATTGATAAGTACAGCTGTGTGTCGTCAGCATAACAGTGAAAATTAATTGAGTGTTTCCTAATAATGTGACAGAGAGGAAGCAGATAAAGGGTGAAGAGGATTGGTCCAAGCACAGAGCCTTGAGGAGCACCATAAGTGACTGCAGTGGTTTCCAAGGGTTTATCATTAGTGCGTACGAACTGAGATCGACCTAGTAAATATGACCTGAACCAGTTAAGTGCAGTTCCTTTAATGCCAATGACATGTTCCAGTCTCTGTAGAAGGATATGGTGGTCAATGGTATCAAAAGCTACACTAAGATCTAATAAGACCAGCACAGACACCAGTCCCTCATCTGATGCAAGTAGGAGGTCATTGGTAACTCTGACGAGTGCTGTTTCTGTGCTATGATGAATCCTGAACCCTGACTGGAAATCCTCTAATAAGCTGTTGCTGTGGAGAAAGTCACACAGCTGTTTAGCAACTGCTTTCTCCAGAGTTTTGGAGAGAAATGGAAGATTTGATATTAGTCCGTAGTTGGCCAAAACTTCTGGATCCAGGGTTGCTTTTTTGAGAAGGGGTCTAATTACTGCCACTTTAAAGGACTGTGGGACGTAACCAGATAACAGCGACACATTGATCATAACTAAGAGGGAGGTGCTAACAAGGGGTAGAGAGTCCTTAAGTAGCTTGGTTGGGATGGATGGTTCATTTTCTATGAATAATTTTAAGTATTCCACTACACGTAATTCAGGCTTTTTTTCGTGAACAACATAAAACACATTGTAAAAACAAAAACAACAGCAATTGCAAATGCTGTAAGCGCGCCACATGTGGCCAAGAACTTGGGATAGCTAACGTCAGGGCTGGGCCTGTGGCTGTTTCCGGGTGGGGGGGGGGGGGGGGGCGTTAGCTACCCACAGCATCCAAGACAAACCGTAGCACACACATACACACACATATACACACGCGCATACACACATAAACACATGCGGTGCACAACTGATCCATAATCACACACTAAGGCATTACTTTGAAAAATTATTTTAAACCCAATGTTAAGCCAGCACTGGAAATTCTGCAACCAATTTTTTTTCTTTTTCTTCCTCTCTGTTGTTTTTGTTGTTACTGTTTTTCTTGTTTTTGCTTGCTTGTTCATTTTTCTGCTATTGTTGTTGTTTTTGTCCCCCTCCCCCCTTGTCTTCCCTATCCTGTCCCTGTTCTCTCCTCCTATCTATTCCTGAGCCTCAGTCCGGTAGCTCTTAGCCAAAAAGGCTCCCAACCCGGTATGTTTACTCTATGAAGAGTACTTTTACTCATATTTGGTCTTCAGCCAACATATAGGTGGATGTAGAATTCCATGTACATTCCTCATGAGAAATTCAAGTTTGGACCACATCATCACCAGAGCTTCAAGTCCAAATCTAATGAGATGACAAATCATCACCAGAATTTGGACTACAAGCTTCACTAGCTGTCCAAGTCTAATGATGATTAGAACTCCATGTTGAACCATCAGTAGAGTGAAAAGCAAACAGATCATTAGAGCTTTGAGAAGGATCCTGGGTTGTGCGGTCACTGTCTTCATTGCTTGAAGTACAAGTCTAACATTCTTCAGGACCACAAGCACAAGGATCACAACAGCTCCATATCCAAATATAGTTTGAGCTTTAGGTCCAGCTAGAGCTCCAGAAGCACTCATCATTATACCTCCGAGTAGGCCTAAAGCTCCAGTTAAGGTGCTGTGTAATATCCTCAACAGAATCCAAAGGATGTCTGCATTTTGGGAGTCTCCAGAGCCAGTGGTCATTAAAACACCAACAACCATCAATAGAGCTCCAACTGTCAACAGCATTAGAGTTTGGAGTGCAGACTGCATGGCAGTTATAAGTCTAGTCACTCTGTTCTTTACAGTGTTGCGTATGCGTCCAATATTCCTCACAGTTATTATTGCGGTCATCACTATAACTGCGCACAAAATTGTTCTTGGAGAAGGACATGCAACTGTCTGTGGATGCTCAAACGTCAACGTTATCAGAGCTCCAAGAAGGAGTGCCGCTGCAAATCCAGGCAGCAGGAGCTTTGTAAATGCATGCATAATTCAGTTCTTTGTAAGTGACTTTGAGAAATTAGTGAGGTTGATTAGATAGCTGCCTTTTTCTGTTGCTGCTGATTCTCTAATGTTTGTTCTTTTAATTTGTTTGTTCTGTTATTTAAAGTCGAGCCATCACTCATGAGTGATGATGACTGTGTGCATTGATGTACAGTCAAGATGACTGGATTCCAGGTTGATCTCTTCTCCTTCCTTCACCTCAGCCTTCCTACCATCCGAGACCTTTCCTCCCTCCATCTTTCTTTTCCTCTGTCGTCCAGCATCTCCCACCCCTTTTTTTCCTACAGGGAGCCTACAACCCGTCTCTGGAGTAATAGCTCTTTCTGACCGAGCAGTTTAGCTCTTTCTACCGCTGATGTCTCTGGAGTCACAGGCTGAAAGAGGAGAAAATGCCAGTCAGATTAGTGTTTTAAGATTGGCGAGGGGAGGAGCTGGTCCCTTCTGAAGCTTCGGTGTGAAATTATTTTGGGAAAAGCTTCCTAAAACCTTCCAAGAATGTCTGTTATGAGGTGAGAAAGTGGACTCAGCCAACTTGTTTCGTCCACCGGCACAAATGTTATGTCACATTTAGATCCAAATAGCGAATAGAGACCCCAGGAAGTGTACTCGGAAAGGACAAAGCTTGCGATCAAAAAGGCGAGTCTGAAAAGGGTCAGGCTTTCAATTGCTTCTCCTGGTATGATACCTTGCCACGGTATTGATGGCTCCACCAAAGTTGGCCTGACATCTTGTTTGAAAGATATCTCTGAAATGTTTGATTTACTTCTCCTACACACTTGGAGATCTGTGTCACACCAAACTGAGAGTCAGGATTATTTCTCCCGTCTCATTTTTTTCTCCAGAGCAATAAGATGTGCTAAGTCTCAATGTAGTCTCCTTTCAATTTCAAACAAGATCTCAACAAGCTCTCATATACTTCTCAGAGTTTCTCAACTTTTGTGTCTCTTTGAGATTTGAGGCAGAGAAGCGCTCATTGAATTACACCAATGTTTTGGTTGTTTTTAATCATCTATCAGGTTGACTTTTTTCATAAATCACATGATATATTTTTGAAATTATATCAAGTAAATTTGTCAAGTCAATTTTACTTGTATAGCGCCAAATCACAACAAAAGTTATCTCATGACACTTTACAGGTAGAGCAGGTCTAGTACCACGCTCCTTCAATGAATTTACACCCAACAATTCTCCATCAGCAAGCACATCCTGCAACAGCAGCGACGAAAACCTTTCCTTTTAACAGGCAGGAACGTTGAGCAGATCCAGGCTCAATGGGGACGGACATCTGCTTTGACCTGTTGGGGGGAAAGAGAGCAGGAGAGCGGGGCAGAGACAAAGACAGATAATGGAGGAAGACAGATATACAGAAGAGTGAGACAGAGATAAAGAGAGAGAGAAAGGGAAGAGAATGATGGATAGAGGGACGTGAGCAGGTGGAGCTACGGGTGGCAGCTTGAGCCTCTTCAGGTCTGCAGCCTCCTCCAGCAGCACCTGGGATCTGGGATGAGGGGAGCCCAAAGGCTCCGGAGAAGAAGATGAATTAGTAATATGTATGAGTATGATTTATGTATGACAAATATAGGAGGACAGAGAGGAGTCAAGAGAAGCCCAGTGCACCATGGGAGATCCCCCAGCAGCCTAAGCCTATAGCAGCATATCTAAGGGCCAGCCTAAGCAGCCCAACTATAAGCCTGATCAAAAAGGAAGGTCTTAAGTCTGCTCTTAAAGGTCGAGAGGGTGTCTGCATCCCGGACCGAAAATGGGAGACGGTTCCACAGGAGCGGAGCCTGATAGGTGAAGACTCTGGCTCCCATTCTACTTTTAGAAACTCTCGGAACCACCAGTAACCCCGCATCCTGGGAGCGCAGGGTTCTAGCTGGATAATAGGGGACTATGAGCTCTGTCAAATATGAAGGTGCCTAACTGTTGAGGACTTTGTATGTTAGAAGGAGAATTTTGAATTCTATTCTGAATTTGATAGGGAGCCAATGCAGAGAAGCCAGTATAGGAGAGACATGGTCTCTTCTGCTAGTTCTCGTCTACACGCGGGCAGCAGCATTTTGGACCAGCTGGAGAGTCTTTAGGGACCTACTGGTGCTGCCTGATAGGAGGGAATTGCAGTAATCTAGCCTGGAAGTGACAAAGGCATGGACTAGTTTTTCTGCATCCTTTTGAGACAGGATATGTCTGATCCAAGCAATGTTTTGTAAATGAAAGAAAGCAGTCCTAGAAATTTGCTTAATGTGGGAATGAAAGGACAAATCCTGATCAAAGAGAACTCCTAGGTTCCTTACGGTCGTGCTGGGGGCCAAGGTAATTCCTTCCAGGGTACCTATTTCATTAGATAGGGTGTCTCTAAGATGTTTTGGGCCCAGGACAATAACTTCAGTTTTATTGGAGTTGAATAAAAAGAAATTAAGGGTCATCCATGTTTTTATTGCCTTTCGACAGGCCTCCAGTTTAGTCAGCTGATTTATTTCATGTGGATGCATTGATAAGTACAGCTGTGTGTCGTCAGCATAACAGTGAAAATTAATTGAGTGTTTCCTAATAATGTGACAGAGAAGAAGCAGATAAAGGGTGAAGAGGATTGGTCCAAGCACAGAGCCTTGAGGAGCACCATAAGTGAATGCAGTGGTTTCCAAGGGTTTATCATTAGTGAGTACGAACTGAGATCGACCTAGTAAATATGACCTGAACCAGTTAAGTGCAGTTCCTTTAATGCCAATGACATGTTCCAGTCTCTGTAGAAGGATATGGTGGTCAATGGTATCAAAAGCTACACTAAGATCTAATAAGACCAGCACAGACACCAGTCCCTCATCTGATGCTAGTAGGAGGTCATTGGTAACTCTAACGAGTGCTGTTTCTGTGCTATGATGAATCCTGAACCCTGACTGGAAATCCTCTAATAGATTGTTGCTGTGGAGAAAGTCACACAGCTGTTTAGCAACTGCTTTCTCCAGAGTTTTGGAGAGAAATGGAAGATTTGATATTAGTCCGTAGTTGGCCAAAACTTCTGGATCCAGGGTTGTTTTTTTGTGAAGGGGTCTAATTACTGCCACTTTAAAGGACTGTGGGACGTAACCAGATAACAGCGACACATTGATCATATCTAAGAGGGAGGTGCTAACAAGGGGTAGAGAGTCCTTAAGTAGCTTGGTTGGGATGGATGGTTCATTTTCTATGAATAATTTTAAGTATTCCACTACACGTAATTCAGGCTTTTTTTCGTGAACAACATAAAACACATTGTAAAAACAAAAACAACAGCAATTGCAAATGCTGTAAGAGCGCCACATGTGGCCAAGAACTTGGGATAGCTAATGTCAGGGCTGGGCCTGTGGCTGTTTCCGGATTGGGGGGGGGGGGGGGTGGCGTTAGCTACCCACAGCATCCAAGACAAACCGTAGCATACACATACATATACACACGCGCATACACACATAAACACATGCGGTGCACAACTGATCCATAATCACACACTCAGACATTTCTTTGAAAAATTATTTTAAACCCAATGTTAAGTCAGCACTGGAAATTCTGCAACCAATTTTTTTTCTTTTTCTTTCTCTCTGTTGTTTTTGTTGTTACTGTTTTTTTTTGCTTGCTTGTTCGTTTTTCTGCTATTGTTGTTGTTTTTGTCCCCCTCCCCCCTTGTCTTCCCTATCCTGTCCCTGTTCTCTCCTCCTATCTATTCCTGAGCCTCAGTCCGGTAGCTCTTAGCCAAAAAGGCTCCCAACCCGGTATGTTTACTCTATGAAGAGTACTTTTACTCATATTTGGTCTTCAGCCAACATATAGGTGGATGTAGAATTCCATGTACATTCCTCATGAGAAATTCAAGTTTGGACCACATCATCACCAGAGCTTCAAGTCCAAATCTAATGAGATGACAAATCATCACCAGAATTTGGACTACAAGCTTCACTAGCTGTCCAAGTCTAATGATGATTAGAACTCCATGTTGAACCATCAGTAGAGTGAAAAGCAAACAGATCATTAGAGCTTTGAGAAGGATCCTGGGTTGTGCAGTCACTGTCTTCATTGCTTGAAGTACAAGTCTAACATTCTTCAGGACCACAAGCACAAGGATCACAACAGCTCCATATCCAAATATAGTTTGAGCTTTAGGTCCAGCTAGAGCTCCAGAAGCACTCATCATTATACCTCCGAGTAGGCCTAAAGCTCCAGTTAAGGTGCTGTGTAATATCCTCAACAGAATCCAAAGGATGTCTGCATTTTGGGAGTCTCCAGAGGCAGTGGTCATTAAAACACCAACAACCATCAATAGAGCTCCAAGTGTCAACAGCATTAGAGTTTGGAGTGCAGACTGCATGGCAGTTATAAGTCTAGTCACTCTGTTCTTTACAGTGTTGCGTATGCGTCCAATATTCCTCACAGTTATTATTGCGGTCATCACTATAACTGCGCACAAAATTGTTCTTGGAGAAGGACATGCAACTGTCTGTGGATGCTCAAACGTCAACGTTATCAGAGCTCCAAGAAGGAGTGCTGCTGCAAATCCAGGCAGCAGGAGCTTTTTAAATGCATGCATAATTCAGTTCTTTGTAAGTGACTTTGAGAAATAAGTGAGGTTGATTAGATAGCTGCCTTTTTCTGTTGCTGCTGATTCTCTAATGTTTGTTCTTTTAATTTGTTTGTTCTGTTATTTAAAGTCGAGCCATCACTCATGAGTGATGATGACTGTGTGCATTGATGTTCAGTCAAGATGACTGGATTCCAGGTTGATCTCTTCTCCTTCCTTCACCTCACCCTTCCTACCATCCCAGACCTCTCCTCCCTCCATCTTTCTTTTCCTCTGTCATCCAGCATCTCCCACCCCTTTTTTTCCTACAGGGAGCCTACAACCCGTCTCTAAAGTAATAGCTCTAACGTCAGGGCTGGGCTGGCCATCGGGCATACCAGGCATTGTCCTGGTGTGTCAGTGGGTCGATACAGCTGCAGGAGAAAAAAAGTTTTGTTCTCCTGCAATGTGATCCCCCTTCCCCCCGTTGCGAGCATCGGGGGGGGGGGGGGGTGATGCAGCTGCTCAAAAAGGCTCGCGTTCACATTATCTATCCAGCCAAAAAGCCTGATATTCTGCTACAGTAATTTGTAGGTCTTTGAGTCTCAAAAAAGCTTATATGTATGTGATGGCATCGTTGGAAAGGGGCATGTAGAGCTGTAGCCCCAGATATTGGCCGTGTCATGTTCTATCCCTCATATGCTGATCCTTCAAAGTGATATCGCATCGTCTTTTCCTCAGTTTAAAGGCAATTGGGCCCGAAAGCTCAGAGGAGCTCAAAGCAAGGCGTGGTGAGAGTTCTCCAAGCTGGTTGTGAACTGGTGGATCGGGACACACAACTGGACCTGAAGGAGTTCTAATTTCTTCAACGGCACCTTTCTTGGCAGCACCTTCCATGACTGGGTGACCGAGATGACACCAGGGCTGCGTTCCGATCGCCCTGCACTTCCCTGCAAAGTGGACTGCGCATGGTATACAGCCATCTTAACTGAGGTTCCAAACCGCAGGGTACACTTCAAAGGGAACTGAGCACGGTACAGGGAACAACTGAACAACTGTTATACACTTCACCGGAAGTTGACAAGCAAGATTCCCCATGATGCATTGCGGTGTCCGTGCAGCGCAGAAAATAAAAAAACTTGCCAGCGGTGGCAGACGTGCGTCCGAGCTTGGAAAATACTGGCGAATCATGAAAATGAATTCATTTACGTGTGTAAGTATGGTCGCTAGGTACATCACCTGCACAACAATTTCATCTTTGGGGATTCACATCCTAAATAGTATTGGAGATAGAAAAGTTTAAATTTGTAAGTATAAGGTTATGTATTTTAAATGGCCTCTGAAAAAATACATAAATAAGTGTTGACAATTAAAAAGAGGCAGTGATTTAATCAAACTTCTGTTCAAATGTATGAACGGAACTTTTTCATGCATTTAAATTTAAAAATGATGTAAAAGAGCACACAGTTCAAATAAAGATGAACTCCAAATCCCCCTCAAAATTCATGCAATTACTTCCCACCACTGCTAAGTTCTCAACACCATTACACGGGAAATGTATGGCATTTTATAGAGAGAAACTCAGGATGTAGTTTAGCTATTTAGGGTACATATTTTTAATCAAATATTTTTAATTATATCACATGATGAAGCAATCCTAGTTTGAAGGAAAAACTGGATGGTTGGTTCTGAGAGCGGGAGATGAGAAGCTAAACAAAGAACGACGACTGGAGGGTGCTAGTAGCATTTAAAATGTACCTGTTGAAGGGACAGCGCGGTCATTGCCAGCAGTTACCTCATACGGAGTCGCCGTGTCCTGCGGATTCTTTCATAATTTTGCCGTTAGATGAGGAAGAAAGCCAAGATGAAGGCGGAAAAAAACGAGTTGAGGCTCCATTTTCAGCGGTAAAGTGTAGCATAATTCGGCTAAACTAGCATCAACTAAACTAGCGTCAACATTTATTTCGTGCCACTCCAATCGCAATTTTCGGCATATCATTATTATTGTTCATTAGGTATAAATTAAACCAGGTATAAATTAAGAAATATTGGTTTATTACACTTTCCAGCATCACAACATAAGAACCTGCTTTACAATGTTTTTTAAGAATGACCATACAAATCGTACATTTCTCAAATCATGTTTAATTAACAAGAACATTTATGACATTTAGTTGTTACATTATGTGATGTTACAGTAAGTGCATTACAATAAAAAGTAAAATGAAAGGTCATGTGTATTCTGTGAAGGCAGTTTTATTTTGTAGCGCATGTAATGTTTTATTTTGGTGAAGACCAAAGGAAGTGAGGAATGCGCTGATGACGTTGCAGAGTGTTCTGAACGGAGGAACTTTGACGATGCAGGGTATTCCCTGAGCAGGGAACAGGGAGCAGGGAGTACGGTACTGATCGGATCGCAGCTCAGGTCTCCCTACTCTGTAGAGCAGGGGTCGGGAACCTATGGCTCGCGAGCCAGCTGTGGCTCTTTTGGTGGCTGCATCTGGCTCGCAGATAAATCTTAGAAGTTAATCCATCCATTTTTTTACCGCTGCTGTTCAGGGTTGCAGGTGGGTGTAGCCAATCCCAAATGTCCTTTGGGGTACAGGAGGGTCAGACACCAAAATTGTATTTTTATTGGATAATGCGGTAGCCCACAGGAGTCATGAGGTCAAGAAATAAACTTCTCTCCATTTAATCAAAAAAGTCAGCTTGCTATTTTGTGCAGAGCAAACCGTTTTGATGAAGAAGATGGCGAAAAGAAAAAAAGATTTAGAGTATCGTACATTTCAGTGTGAATGGACAGAAGAATTCGCCTTTGTCTTTGAGAGAGCAGGTTCTGCGGTGTGTGTAATATGCAATGCTAAAATTTCATTCATGAAACGGTCAATATAAAGCGACGCTTCAATACACGCCATGCTACATTTGCATGGAAATATCCAGCGGGGGACAGCAGGAAGAAGGCATGGCAAGAGCAACTGAGCGTAGTGCAAGCTAGTTAGCAGCAACTCTGTCTATGGACCAGACAAGGCGACAAGAATTCAGCTAGCTTTGCTGGTTCTTAAGCAATAGTGAGGAACGGAAAGCCATTCACAGATGGCAAGAATGCCAAAACATTCATGTTTGATGTAGCCAATGAACTTTTTGATGACTTTTCGGATGAAGATAAGATAATTAAACAAATAAAAGACATGCCTCTGTCAGCAAAAACTGTTCATGATCATATCATGATGGCAAATCAGGTGGAGGAAAAGCAAAAGAAGGAGATAAATGCAGTGCCGTACTTTTCCCTCACTTTGGATGAGTCAACAGATGTAAACCATTTATTATATGATAACAAGGTATGTTGCTTGTAACACACTGTGTGAGGAAAGTCTTGCTTTTCTACCAACTACAAGTCCCACAGATTTCATACTTATACCATTGGATTCGGGACGACTCCTGCAACCTGGCCACGGGTGCGCAGAGCCTCAGGCCCTAACAACGCTGCTTGCAGCTTTAATTGTTTTTCGTGCTCTCGTGTGTTGAGCAAACTTAATAGGGTCTTTGCTTGAAACACCTTCTGGCTCAGGCCCCAATAAAGGGAATATCCAGCTTGAATTGAGTCTATCCTCCAGTGTAATGGACTACACGCAGGTCACCATGACTATCATAAGCCCCTTTCACACTGCACCAAAAACACAAGTCAACATTGGTTTTTGCGCACTCCAAAAGGGTTGACTTGGCATTTCGACCAGCGTTGACCAACTCGCCAAGCGACCTGGGTGTTTAGTGGCTTGGCCTTCCAGACTAGCCAAAAACTCCATCCTCCTTCGCTGCATTAGGGCTCGGACATTTTCCAATCTGCGCCGAGTTTGTATGCTTTGCAAAAGAGACAACATTGCAATAAACGCAACAGCAACTCTAAAGTTAGACTCAGCGACGTCCATGTTGTCGTTTGTTTACCTGTCAGTGTTCCGCTGCACGTTTATGTGAAATGATGATGTTGTCAGCATGATGACGTACGAGAGAGAAAAACACAGGCACGCAGCCCTCACAGTGGGAGTTCAGATGCATGCTGAGCAAAACCTCCAAAAACCTGTGTTGACATGCGTTTTTCAGTGTGAAAAGTGTATTATTCTGTGCTCAGTGAATGGAGTCCTGGTACCACTGTATTTGGTACCTCAAAAACACAAAGAACTGTAATTCAATCTGTACATTTTTGAGACCAACATGTGTTTACTGATATATCACACTGATAAGAGTCTTTAATACATACTAGCTTTACAGAGTTTTTCCCATATAGAATGCTGAATATTAAAAAATAGTTTTGGTCCACATTTGATCAAAATTGTAATTCATACAATCACTCACTTTAATTTTTACTTTTAAATTACAATTGATCTAAGGACAGATCCATCCAGAATTCATTGTGTGATCTCAGTCTGTCATCTTGACTGAAAATCATAACTCATAAGTCCAAGCAAAGGATGAATGAACGCTAAATAACTGACATCACTGGTCAGAAGCAATAAATGATACCTGAAAAGAAGATATCAGCCTCATCAGCCTTACATATCTCTTAGGGTCAGGCACTTAGAACTTTAATTATGTCTGAACTTAAAACTCTTGTGCTGTTTGGACTTCTAATGATATTAGTAATTATACCTTCAGTGAGGACTATAATTGGGGATCCATTGATAACTGTACGCATACTTGGACTTATACTGAAAATTGTACTTGAAGGGCTATCGATAACCACAAGCCTACTTGGAAGTCTAATATGGACTGTACTTGGAGATATAATGATGAATGTAGACCTTTTTGTAAGTCTAATATGTACTGTACTGGAAGGTCTAGGGGTACCTGTAGGCCTACATGGAAGTGTGACGGAGACTACAAATGGAGATGTAGGCCTACTTGGAAGTCTAATATGGACTGTACCGGAAGGTCTAATGGTACTTGTAGGCCTACTTGGAAGTCTAATATGGACTGTACTGGAAGGGCTAATGGTACTTGTCGGCCTACTTGGAAATGTAATATGGACTGGACTGGAAGCTCTAATGGTACCAGTAAGCCTACTTGGAAGCCTAATATGGACCGAACTGGAAGGTCTAATGGAACCTGTAGGGCTACTTGGAAGCCTAATATGGACTGGACTGGAAGCTGTAATGGTACAAGTAAGCCTACTTGGAAGTCTAATATGGATTGGACTGGAAGCTGTAATGGTACAAGTAAGCCTACTTGGAAGTCTAATATGGACTGGACTAGAAGATGTAATGGTACCTGTAGGCCTACTTGGAAACCTAATATGGACTGGACTGGAAGCTCTAATGGTACATGTAGGCCTACTTGGAAATCTAATATGGTTTGTGCTGGAAGGTCTAATGGTACCTGTAGGGCTACTTGGAAGCCTAATATGGACTGTACTGGAAGGTCTAATTTTTCTTGTAGGCCTACTTGGAAGTCTAATATGGACTGGACTAGAAGGTCTAATGTTTCTTGTTGGCCTACTTGGAAGTCTAATATGGACTGTACTGGAAGGTCTTATGGTTCTTGTAGGCCTACTTGGAAGTCTAATATGGACTGGACTGGAAGCTCTAATGGTACCTGTAGGCCTACTTAGAAATCTAATGTGGACTGTAGCAGGCGGTCTAATGGCACTTATAGGGCTGCTCGGAAATCTGATGTGGACTCTTGTTGGAGGTCTAATGACACTTGTATGCCTCCTTGGAAATCTGATGTGGACTCTTGTTGGAGGTCTAATGACACTCGTATGCCTCCTTGGAAATCTGATGTGGACTCTAGTTGGAGGTCTAATGACACTTGTATGCCTCCTTGGAAATCTGATGTGGACTCGAGTTGGAGGTCTAATGACTCTTGTATGCCTCCTTGGAAATCTGATGTGGACTCTTGTTGGAGGTCTAATGACACTTGTATGCCTCCTTGGAAATCTGATGTGGACTCTAGTTGGAGGTCTAATGACTCTTGTATGCCTCTTTGGAAATCTGATGTGGACTCGAGTTGGAGGTCTAATGACTCTTGTATGCCTCCTTGGAAATCTGATGTGGACTCTAGTTGGAGGTCTAATGACACTTGCATGCTTCCTTGGTAGTCTGATGTGGACTGTATTTGAAGGTCTAATGATAATTGTAGACCTACTCGGAAGTCTGAGGTCAACTGTATTTAGAAGTCTAATGATGCCTGTAGACCTACTTGGAAGTCTAATGAAGACTGTATTTGGAGCACTAATGAGGAGTGCTCTAGGAAAACTAATGATAAAAATAATTCGAGCTCTTTGGATCATTGAACGGGGAATTCTAGTGCTGATTATACTTATGACAACACAAAGCAACCCTGGACTTGTAATTGGACTTGGACTGGAAGGTCTAATGAAGATGGTTGCTGGACTCAGAGTTCTTATCATTATTATACTTTGCACTCTGATGATTACTTCTCTTGTGGCTCTAACAGTGGTTGAACTTGGAGCCCTAATTATTATTGCACTGGGACCACTCTTGCAGATGGCATATAAAAGTCTGACAATTGTTTTTTCTGCAATTGGATTTGGAATTGAAGTCCTTCTGAAGACAGGACTTCAAGTTCTCATGGAGAATGTACTTCAACTCGTGCGAGCTCTTGCCAGTCTGATAATGACTAAACTTTGGTAAATGTACTCTTCCATAGAGTCAATGTACTCTATGTAAGTACGCAGAGTATCATCTCATTCATCCACTCAAGGAGAAGGCTGTCATGCGCATTGGTACCTTGCTCAGCAAACTTCGCCACAGTCATTGGGAGAAGTGGATATCTTCAGCTGCGAGATGGCTACCCTATCTTTGAGCCATGCCCCTGGATATCGAGAGTATGAGGGTCATTTGGCGGAAGCAGTAGTAGGTAAGAAGTGCACATGGCTTCTATCACTTGGCTGGCCCACCTTCATCACCAAAATAATCCTAGACAGTCCAATTTTTTTTCTCTTTACGAGCCCTCTTGTCGCCGTACACCTAGAATTTCTACCCCCACTTGTCACCCTAGCCTACAACGCACTACAATACATTTGTCTAAAAGAGAAGGAGTGTCTGTGGAATTGACAGTATCAAAGATAAGACAGCCATCCCATATTCCCTTGCTGCAGGTCAGCCAACATCTAGGAGTGCAGATCATTCATTCAAATTGATATTTTTTTTTCTTATGAATCAACAAACAGGAATCGGCATTTTGTTCAATAGCAAGTAGAGTAGAAATTAAACCAAAACCAGAAAACATGTTTTTACTTGTCATTCTAAAGTTTATTTCAAAGTAAAAAGTTTAAGTTTTTAGGTTTTTCTCTGGAGAGTTTACAACTACAGATTTTATTTCTGCTGTTGAAGCCAACATGATTAAGACAAATTTATGAGACTAATACTATACTATAATTACAGGCCTTTACGTGTAGGGATCCTTCCTCCCATACTCCCCATGTCTCTCATCAGGCTAGGAGGGAGCACAGGTGCTGCCTCTCTCCAATCAGTCCAGAAATCAGCCACGCCTGGAGCCAGTTGCCAAACCAGTTATAAAACAAGACCAGGAGCCAGGACCTGCATCCAGTGCTTGAACAAGTTGTCCCTCCATGACCCCTGTTCACAAGACCGCCTGCTCAGTGCCTCTGCCTCCCTATGATTCCTCCACGACTCCACCATCCTCTACTCCATGGCCCTTCCACACCACGCTCTGCCTCCTCCTTTCTGGACCTCCATGAGCTCAACCTCCAATGTTTTTGGCAAATTTTTTTTTGAGCAAAAATACCTGATAGCAGGAAAGATGCACATTAAGCCAACATTGCCTTTTCTCATCATCTTTCAAAATCACAATATCTTTACAAAACAACTATCAGACAGTGGACAGTGCTTCAACAACTTTCACTTAATTTTGCTTGAGGCATAGCAACAAGCTTTCAGTGAAACTGCCCCAAAACCGAATTAATAAATCTGACATGAAATTCTTGAATATTTTTTAAAAGTCCTCTCTGCTTAGGCCCGGGCACTCAAGTGTGAATACTGTTGTGACCCTTTGTGTTATAGTAAGTGAACCAAATGCTTGTCTGCTTTAATTAAATATTGTTGAACTGGAAAAAAACAAAGCAAAACAGATAATTGAAAAACACATAACTTTGTTTCAGAGTTTTTATATAAAAATAAATCAAAGAGGGATACGAATTGAAATTTCACTGCTTAACCACGTTAACAGTGATGGAAAATGTAAGAGAATGATCCGTGAATAAGGTTATAGTTTTCAGCATATTTCTTGACACAAGTCACTGTTGTGATCTATGATATATATATATATATATATATATATATATATATATATATATATATTTTTTTTTTTAACAGAATTTTTGTTTTTTGGTTAATTTTTCTTTGCAGAATATCTTAGTTATAGAGTCTGAAAACCAGTTGAATTTTTTAAACTCTTCATGCCAAATCCAGTTTGTATCAAAATGCAATCATTCAAACTATGATCTACATAACGCAACTGTAGCACAAAGACATTTTTCACAGGGGACACCTCACACTTTATGCACCCAATTCATAACACAAACAGCACCAGACTGAGTGAATTCTGAGAAATGTCATGCGTGTGTTCTTTGACAGCTCAAAAAGGCATTTGTCATCTGGAATGATCTTCATATTTTGTCTGGCCTGTGCGTCTAAGTAGAAGCACCTGAGCATGAAAGATCATGTTTACATTTCATTAGCTTCCAATGAAGCAAAATACAAAAAAAGGTTTGAGATAGCAAGTACACAAAGTAGTCAGTGCCATTGATGTGATTCCTGACCAGAGGATGAACTGTGTGTGTGTGTGTGTTTTTGTGTGTGTGTGTGTGTGTGTGTGTGTGTGTGTGTGTGTGTGTGTTAATAGATCTTTCATATTCACTAATAGTGTCTCTGCTTGTGGGGAACTCACTCCTCATAAAAAGACAAGTTGAAGTTTGTGTTGTGTCCTCACAGTTTTAGCTTGCGTGTGTACATGGTGGCACAGTGGTGCAGTGGTTTGCACTGTTGCTTTGCAGCAAGAAGGTTCCAGGTTCCAGTCCTGGCTCGGGCACAGGATCTTTCTGTGTGGAGTCTCCATGTTCTCCCTGTTCCTGTGTGTTCTCTGGTACTCCAGCTTCCTCCCACAGTCCAAAGACATCAAGAGGGGACGAGGCTGATTGATACTCTAAATTGACCTGTAGGTGTCACACCTGTAGGTGTGACTGTGAGTGTGAATGGTTGTCTGTCGATATGTGATGGACTGGTGACCTGTCCAGCGTGAACCCTGCCTCTCACCTGAAGGCTGCTGGGATAGGCTCCACCCCCCTGCCACCCTTAACAGGATAAGCAGAAGAAGATGGATGAGTGTGTACTTCTGTTACACGTGAAAGCAACATGTGTTTTGTGAAATATTTGTGGTGGTGGGAGTAAATCTTATTTTAGCACTTTACAGAAAAAAAACAACAATCTCACACACTTTCCTCTGATTTCTGTAGTTGTCGGTTTTCCTGTCAAGTGTTGACTTTTTAGAAAGTAGTAGAGGTTAATGTGTGTTCAGGGTTTTAATTGTCAACGTGAAATTTTATCCCCTGCCATTGTGGGGGGTGGGGGGGGGGGGGTGACGATGACTTTGCAGTATCTCTAGTCCAACATAAAACGTCCAACCTAAAACCATCAAAAGACATTTAGTGTAGTTGAAACATGCCTTTAATTGCTACACTGTGTCCTGGAAATAGTTTCAGTCAGCCAATTATTGCTTTTATATGTGCAGAACAAACTTACTGGGAACAGACATGCAGTTGATAGATTAATGCAACGGTAAAAAACAAAGCTCCTCATAATTACATCCAGAAACATTTGAGTCATTTAAGGAATAATTAACCAAACAGAGAAAAAAGTAAAATGGAGCCAGAGGTGAGTGCGATACGAGGTAGAGGGAGATGGTGTTGATGGTTTTATTGTGAGGAAGATCTATAAATAAGGCATGATAGCTCACATATGCAATTTGAATAAATAATCTGTTATGTATAAAGTAATTTTGTCCATATTCATGGAAATGAGGGACAGAAACAGAGGGAGTTGTTGGCTGGTTACTCTTGTCCATATGGCTGTCATTTACATGTTCACACCTAAAACTCACACCCCCGTTAAATCTGTCTCTCATTTGTCCTCTCAGCTTACACATTTACATTCAAGAAACTGTGTGTGTGTGTGTGTGTGTGTGTGTGTGTGTGTGTGTGTGTGTGTGTGTGTGTGTGTGTGTGTGTGTGTGCACCCATGTATGTCTGGCTTTGATGGCTACTTTTCTCTGCCAGAAGTTGTCCTGCAGCAAGAATTTGGAGTTGAGAAAGTGCCGACTGCTCTGTCGATATGCAACATGGTGCCAAAATGGGCAATGAGCCACTTTCGATTAGCATCGTTGCCCAATCACAGTTTCAGCACTGCCAGAAACTGGTTGATAGTGCTGAGAAAAACTCCTTATTGCCAAAAACAAGTTTGAGATGCTGCAAAAACAAAACAAAACAAAAAAAAACCATCCTCCCCCCCAAAAAAACCTTCACTGCCAAAATGATTTGAACAAGAAAAACAACAATAAGCAATTTTGGTGCGATTCATGCCAGTAGCAGAACTCCATATGTGTTTTTGTACAATGTCGGCCAACATTTAGCAGGAAGTAGTGAGAATCATGACACTGTCTTGGAAAGAGTGGACATTTCAGCATGGTTATTGTGAATAAAGCTTAACAAAGAAAACATTACAAGTGCATGATTTTGCAAGACTATATTATATCTGGACAACACGCTTCCACTTCCTCTCAACCCACAACGCTGAGCTAGAATACAGATGCTGCCTCAGGTGACATCCATAGGAACCACAGTCGTGATCGGGAAATGAAACATTGATTGATTGGCTGATTTTACTATTTACTTTCTAATAATTAAATGTTTTACTTAGTTTTTTTTAAATTCTCAATTAGAAGTCTGTAGATGCCTCTTTGATTACACTCAGAAAGAGAGAGAGAGAGAGAGAGAGAGAGAGAGAGAGAGAGAGAGAGAGCGCCAACAGAACTAAACCAGTGTGGCTGATTATCTTCCTCAAGTCAAATTTAAAGTCACTGCAGTGTGTGACACAATAAGAGGTTTTCTGAAGTTTAAATACTACAAACTGAACAACCTGTGGAAAATAGTCATCAGTGATACAAAATGAGTGTTCTGCAGATATTTTTGAAGGCTCTTTGAGAGCCAGGGTTTCACCTGAATGCCTCTCTCCTGTGTCACCTGCTTTTCCTTCTGTCTTGTTTCTGCTTTTTCGATGTCTCCCTGAACGAGCTGATAGAAGATCAAGCTATTTTTCCTTCCCCTCACTTTTCATTTTATTGCCTTTCCATCCTCTTAACATTCTCACCCACTCCTTCGCTCTCAGCTCTCTTTTCAGGCAGTATTTTGGTGCCACCCTCTCCTTCTCAGCTTCCTATTCTCAGTCCCCCCCCCCCCCCCCCCGTGGCACTGCCAGTATTTAGGGGCCCAGTTAACAAGCCGTTTAAGCCCCATTTTCTCTTCTCCTTAATCACGCATGCAATATTCATACATGGCTGTCACTTATGCAGGCACATTAAGGTTGTCGTTCCCTCTCTCCTCTCCCTCCCTCATCTCTTCATCTGCTCTGCTCTCTTTCCTCCTCTCCTCCCCACTCTCAGGGTTCTGTCCGCCGCTTCCATTTTCTTCCACTTCCTCTCTGCTCTCCTCCCCTCTCACCCATTCAATCTCCCCCTCTGTTCACATCTGCGCACATAGAAAGAACGAGACATCTTCAGTCTTTTTATGTGATCGACCGAGAGGGACTGGGATGAAAACTGTGGCTTTTCATAGACATTATATGTGCAGGATCTTCTTGTTAATAATAATTTGCCGTCATTCAGCCATGGTGATACACTCTAATAACAAATATGCCTCTTACATTCAAGTCTCAACTCCAAGGACATGCTTGCTGTTTTGATTTCAGTGAATATGAAAGCCTTTACGTTTGATTGCCTGCAAAACCCGTCGCTGATGTAACCACCTCCAGCATCTTGAGGGGGAAGCGGTGAAATCTATCAATATTTGTTATAAGAATTCTATCAACAGTTAATGAGATGTAGTCATCGCTTGACTTTGTATCTCCTCTTATTTTGAGTTTTGGCTCATTATTTAGCACATTCATTGTTTTGATTCACTGTTAACACCTTTGATTTAGAAGTTGGCATCTATCGGTTTGCAGAGAAGAAGCTAAAAACACACCGTGCACCACCTGCTCAGCAGTAAATAGAGACTGCATGTACGTTTGACACACATGAATAATAGTGAAGTATTTCATCATGTAACTGTGTTACCTGCAGCAGAAACATACCCAAGATTTTTAGTATGAAAAGGAAAGAATAAGAACGTTAACCACAACAAAGCCTTTAAGTTAACTTGTTCACAATGCGCAGCCTCTTGTCTTTAATTGGTATTTATTTCTATTATAATACACTGCAATACTTTCCTCCATTCTGTTCTCTCAAAGGTCAGCTTTGTTGGTCTGTGCTGCACACTCCAAGTACTCCAAATAATCAGCCATTGTGGAGTTTTGAGCTTAATACAGAAGCTTCTGTTGCAGTTAATTTACCATGTGTGAATCTATTGGGCTGTTGTGGTTTCCGGTTCACTTTAATTGGTTAAAATTTCTCATTATTAGCAATATGCAGACAACTGTGCAAGTTAATAAGTCGTTGTGGCTCTCTCACTCGGTTCCTTCTTTCCTTGTTTGCTTAGCAGTTCTTTTTCTGTTAACGCCACGCCGACAATCAGCATGACTGTGGGATGGGTATCCAAATGCAATCACAGACAATTATACACCATGCTGTGATTGTGTGCGTTAGTGCGTGCATTTTGTGTGAGCGTGTGTACATTTTAGTCCATTAGGAACTGACGCACTGATTAGCCATCAACTCTCATGCTGCCCCACTGCCACTCACACAGGCAAAAAAACAAAACAACAAAATGCAACACCTACTAACACTCAGTTACACACACACACACACAAACACACACACACACACACACACACACACACACACACACACACACACACACACACACTTAGGGTTATTTTTCTTCAGAATTCAGTGCATTGTACCTTTGTACTGTGAACCCTCACTGTCCTTAGTGGATAATGGGGTGGACAGCAAATTTGTTTGAAAAACTGTGTGCGGTTTTGTGTGTGCTTGTGCGTGTGTGTTTGTGTGTGTGACGGAGGGGGTTTCTTCCTTTGTTTCTCTAATAGAATACTAATAGCTTTTATGTGCAGCTGCGGCCATCTATTTCATCCGCACTGTGGCTCATTGTGCCTGTCTGCAAACTGCACAGCTTGGTTCATTCTCCAACATGCTGACCCAGTTGTGCCACATGCTCGCCCACAATCTGCCCCACTCTTATCATTATTTATATGTTATTGTGGTGATTCTGCTACATCAGGATGCTGTGCAGGAAGCGTCACTACTTTTGAAGTTAGTTTGTGTTTCTCAAATAGGCAATAGACTTAGTAAAATTTATGCAGCCATAAAGTAAAAACTACTCATGCTGAAATACTGTATATCTTTTGGAGTTGTTGGTCAGCACCGGTGAGTCCACACAAATACTTGCTGAGACTTCAAGATCTCACAACTCACTTCCCAGCCTTTCCACCACAATTTCCTATGACACACACAATGTTACCAGCGCAGACCAGACTAATACGACAGCACTACACACAGTAATGCTTGGGAATCTTTAACCTCTCAGGTTATGCTTTTTTTCTTCTTCTTACCTTTCTGCTGAATCTCTTTAATTCTCATCCACCTCTATTGTGGTTGACAATATCCTTTTCCCACTGCATCCACTTAAAAACTTGATTGACTGCTTTTTTCATTTTCACCTTTTTTTTTCTCCCCCTGGTGCATCACTGATGGTGTCACAAACACAACAAAATAAATAAACAGCCATGGATAGCAGCATGAGATGGTATTTCAGAAGTTACTCTTGAAAATGGCCACAGGCTTCTTTTTACATCATGCATGTCTACCTTAGCAGTACTCAAAGTGCTTTAAAGTGTTTCCTCGGTCACCCATGAACACACACACACACACACACACACACACACACACACACACACACTGATGGTGGAGTGTGTTTCATGTTATGGCACCTGATTGGAAGCAGGTCATAATCAATGCTGAATGGAGCCAGATTGAATAAACTGAACTGTTTTCCATGCAGACAAAAGCCAGATGTTTTTACACGGAACATAAATTTAGTATATTTATACAGCAGTTAATTATTTGAAGGCTTTGTAGGATCTAAAATTGTCACTACATCCTGCCAAAACTGTCAGATTTTTGGGGGGGCTTTTTGCAATTTTTTTTCAGGAAACAGGCTGATGTCATTTTTTTTTGCGTGTTAACAATTGAACACACAATAACAACATCGCTCACAGTGACAAACCACAGAAAATTAGCCTCCAACTCCCAAGGTTTCCTGAGTAGCTTTATAGTGACATTCAGCTCCCCGTTGTAATTTTCTAACCCGCAGATTCACTGTTGTGTCTCACAGCTCCCATCAGCATTGTTTTTGACCACAAAAGACAGCTGTTTTCAGTTAAAATGCACGCCCCCCAAAACCCCCATGATTCCTTTCTGCCAAACAGCAGACAAAGTTAGTGACTAGCTGGTGAACCCGGTGGAGAATCTGGAAACCAAAAGGACAAATATATCCCTCAGGAATACGTGGAGAGCAAATGTTGTGTTTACAGCTTGTTAATTGACCAGAACAATCAATTAATGCAGTTTTAAAGGTTACCCTCTGTCTGCAAGCTGACAAGACATTCTCGTAAATGTTAGTTGCATGGAAATGCACGTGTTCAGTATATTCACAAATTAAAGTACATCGGTTCCTGACCTGACTCACACATTCTTTTCACCAAATCACTTGACTCAGCAATGTCAAGGAACCAAATCAGTGTACATTTATGCACCTGGGAGACACTTTCTCCAAAATGACATTCAAATGAGAAACAATCCGAGGCATGGATCAAGTAGAAGCCTTTCAGGATAAGTGCCTCAACAAGTGGAGCGGCTGCAAGTGTGTGAACTAACATAGAATTGCATAGAATATTTCTTCTTGAGAATGATGGCAGCAGGAAGGAAAGATAGACAGAGATGCACATTAAGTATTTGGTAATTTTGACTCGTGAAATAAGTGGTCATACAAAAAAAAAGTTGCTTGATTAAAAACAAAATGCTGTCTTTTTTCCTGACCATTTTAACAGTTTACCCTTTTCTTTTGAATAACTGCGGGCAAGAAGGTGCTGCTTTTATTCACTGTTGCTGGACGTCTTGTTTAGCAATGAAACTCTGTGTTTATGAAGTGGTACACATGTAGTACATTGTGATAATGAGTCTTAGCAAGCTCATTGAGCAGCTGTTGAGAGTAATTAGTATTTAATCTGAGAGAGGCGAGTGCTGTGAATATTCACACTTTGATCAACGTAACCAGCCCATCTTCTCCTGTCCTCTCTTTTCATTTTCTCCTCTCTTCATTTATACGTCTCCTCCTCCTCATCTCTTTGCCTCTCACACTTCTTTGCATTCCCAGAGGAGCCAGGGCCGTTTGCATGTTAATGGAAAATAAATTCCCATAATTTCCACTTCTTCCACTTGCTCTGTGTGTCTCTTAGGGAATATAATTACTTTATTATATTAATGTACAATCAACATGGTGATATCTTCATACGACAAGGTCGAAACATGTTTTCAAGTTATAAGTTTCCTCCTAGACAGCATTTTAGTCTATAACTTGTTCTCCCAACACACCTTTGACAAAATTTGACTGATGGTTAATTGTCAGGGGGTAAGTGCTCCATTCTCAATAAACTGTACGCGTTACACACAGATTGTGTCAGCAGTGGCAATAGTGGAACACAACAACACATCACGATGCTACTGATGTCACAATTTAACAAGCAGAGGACAATAACCTTAGAAGTTAGTCCCAGCCATTCGACACCACAGCATATCGACTGCAGGTCCATCTATGATGCGTAATGTGAGTGCAGCAACAGAAGCTGCAGTAACCAATCGAATGGAGCAGATATATGGCCGTCACATAGCAACACACGTCTAATTTTTCTCTGCAGGTCTTTTTTTTTCACATCATGTGATGGTGCAGTCTTCCAGGCTTTTAAAAATGACGGTATCTCCATAGAAAAGTCTCTGTTTGTGCTGCATGATGGCAAGAACCACAGATATACAGTATGTACAGCATATAGAAATTCAGCCAGCATTGCCAGTTACAAACCCAGACAACAAACTGCTCACATCTCCGGTGTGTTTTAGGTGCACAGTGTCTGCACTGACCACCTGAGGGAAGCTGCTATGCTCACCAGTCGTCCTGCTGTCTAGTGTAGGAACCAACCTCAACTTCATGAACATATTCAGTTTTCTCATGCATGCTGAAGAAGCTTCTCTTTGCATGTGAATCCCATTTTCACATTGGTCATGTAGATGACAGGCAACGGATAAGGCATTACAGGTGCTTTGCTGATCAGGATGTTGAGGCAGGCTTGGTGCTGGTGGAGTTGACGGTAATTTGTCAGGGACAGTGAACATGGCAGCAGATCATCAAAAGGAACATGATGCTGTTCCACACCAGGGTGAGATTCTTCAAGTCTTTGTGCCTTACACACTTTTGAGCGTGACGAAGGAGGGCCTCGTCATCAAAGCCTCAGTTCTCCTGAGGCCCTGCTATTTTCCAGGCACAAGATATGCGGGACATTTGGATGGTCAGCAGACAAACAGTAGAAACTAGGTATGGTGCTTGACGGTTCTCAAAGAAAGGAACTATTTGTGCCACAATGCTAAGCAGTTAGGCTTCCATCCAACGGCAATCATTGAGAATCACAGTGTGCGCTTTAGTATGTGTGTCTGTGTGTTTGCGGGTTTGATTAGTCAGTGTCTTGCTGATTAGTCATCAGCAACCTCATGATTCCAAAGTGACTATCAGTCAGACAACAATCAAAAAGCAACCGCCGCATTCCCTACGTGTGTGTGTGTGTGTGTGTGTGTGTGTGTGTGTGTCAGTGCCAGCATGCTTGTTTATGCACAGACACCCGTTGTCGTGTGTTCTCCATCTTGTGCTGCAGTACGTGCTTGAATGCATACTCTGGGATATGTAAACATTTGAAAAAGTTGATGTGTATTCATTCTATCGCACACATGCATACCTGCACTTATGAATTTCAGGGGGAATCATTTTCCTCCCGCGACTGATAGTCAGTCTCTGACAGTCTCTCTCTCTCACAGTTAAAATAAAAGAAATGTTGATGACAAAAACACAGAGAGATGTGAGAGAGGTGGAAAACTACAGCATATGCTCATGAAAACGAAACAACGACCATTTGTCCCCTTGCCCTCTTTTACTGTTGTGTCCCCTCATGATGATGATGAGCGTTTACGCCACCTCTTCCTCCACTTGTTTGATTGCCAGGGCTTATTAATTCATGTGCAAATGTATTATTGCAGTGCTTTTATAAGTCAACCTCTATTATTCTAAAATTATTATAATTTTGCACTCCATCATCATTCTCGCAGTATTGCATTTGACAAAATATACCACAGATAAAGACGAAGGATCAATTTCCACAAAACCCAGAATGGCTATCATGAGAGAAAATAAAACATTTTGTTGCCACAACATAAACATTTCTCCTCGATGGATTTATTTGTGGCCATGAGATGAAACTTGTACCCACAACTTGATTTACTTGTGGTCCCACAATATATTTATCTCTGTAGCCACTGTGAGGCTCCGTACTGTTCTTCTGTAATCAATATCTGAATCGATAATCTGATCGAACAGCTTTGAATGTTTATATTTCTCAGCCAAACAAGGCATATATGCGCTACCCTTCATGGCTTCAGAAATGGTTTTGAAATGCAGAGTTTATATTATGTGGATTGGAAGGTATTGATGGAAATAATTTCAGACCACTTGACAACTTGATTCTCACAAACAAGATATGTAATTTGCGCGCTGAATAAATTATCATGCATCACCGAGTTCTGGTCACATTGAAAATCAGACTAAATCAAAATAGCAAAGGCATAAGTTAGTCAGAGAAATTCAAGGCACGTACAGTTGGATCAGAAATGCACCTAAAGAGTATGTTTATGTAGTTCTGTCTCTGTTGCACTGCCTTCAAATAATAACTCGTTGTGTAAATACACTAGAAACCTGATAACATCTGGCTTTTGTCTGCATGGAAAACAGTTTAATTCATTTGATTTGGCTCCAGTCAGCATGCATTCGTCTTGTTTCTCTGCCTGTTGCCTCGCTCTCTTTGTTGTATTACAGTTCAGACACCAGCCGTGACAGTGGTGACTCTCTAATTGTCATAGGAAGTGACCCGTTGATTTCACAGCTGACGGCTCCGCTCACGTCCGCCTCCGCACAAAGAAGGAAATGACAGAGAGGTGAGACGGGAAATAGGAATCAGTAAGACACATTGGAATACATAGACAGTCTGGTGAGTAATTAATCAAACAATTAGGAAAGTTGAAGGGATGAAGCACAGAGTGCGAAGACGGGCAGTCAGAGCCATTAAAGGAACTGTGTCACAGAGTGGATTATCCAGTGTTTGATAATCCAGTGTTTCCCCACTTTGTTTGGTGATCAAAGCTTTGTTGGCACTGCGTCTGAACAACCTTGCAAGAGAAAGAAACAGGAAAGAAAGTTGAAAAAAGGAGGAATTCTGTCAGAAGAGGAAGTACGAAGAGAATGATAAGGAACCGAAATAATTTTATTCACTGCAGATGTTCATTAGTTTGAGTTGTTCGTGGGTGTTGGAATGACGCAGAGCAGATAAAGCCTCATAATTAACCAAACCGCTTTGAAGGGCTACGGGAAGTAGCAACATGAAGTGTCATGAACTGTAAGCCATGCGACTCACACACGTGACATTAAACAATGCTCTGCTTGCTGATTTAAAACCCAAAGAGAGAACATTTCTGATTTTCTCCTCTACTCCTTGGCCCAAGAACTCTTAATCAGTTGCTCTACAAAGAAACTTGAAAAATGATCTTAAACCCATTTTGTGGAAGGGATCTCTTCTCCCCAAGTGTTTTCCACTCATGCAAAAGAACATGCCATTTAAATGCATTGCAGTATTATCTATAATGTCAGCGAAACTGTTTTGTTCATGTTTCTTTCTGTTTTTTTCTGAACGATATTTTTAGACATTTTCTGCACAGGAGCAACTTGCAGCTGTGTGAGCTGATGAATGTTCTCACTCAGAAGCTACAGAGTGACACTATTATGGAGCTGCAAACCCTCCAGGAGAGATCAGAGCGGTTTGATGGGCGTACCTGACACCCATACAAAAGACTTCTTCTACTATTTCCTGACTCTTTGATTCCTCAAAACAATTTATACATTATTAGTGAAGCAAGTAAATTTCTTTGCAGATATATATATATATATATATATATATATATATATATATATATATATATATATATATAAAATCCTCTAAAACAGTAAAGCTATGTAGGTGTTTTGTTCATGGCACATTGCATTGACACATTGATACCCACTTTTTAGCTAATGGTTGGAATTCAAATAAGCACTATTTGTCAAAGTTTGGGCAACACAGCTGGCCTCCACTGCAGCAGCACCGCATCAATTCCCCATTAGTCACTGTAAAGTATCCAAAGGTCCCCTGAGATGTGACCATCAAAACATTTTTCTCCACTAATTAGCCTCCAACATGATTCTCTACTAGCCTTGCAGTCTAATGTGTCAATGCACTCCTTTGTATATAGATATTTTGCCCCTTTTATCATGTGACTTCCTAGTTTTGCAAGGTCATAGTGATGTCGGCGGCTAAATAGCTCGTGTTCACTTGTATTTTCAACCCATCTGCCCATTCTTCTGGCACGGAAGTTTGGACGAGAACAATAGCTGGAGAGCTGGTATATTGTGTGTTGAGATCCTAGCTTGTCTACGTTCTTTGCTGTGATAGCTGCCCAGGTATTTAGTGAGAGTGAGACTGGGGCATACAGAAACAACTGAAGCTATCAAACTTAGCTTTTAAGGCATTTTTCCTCACGTTTATACGACTAATGTTAACAGGATAGCTAATTATAAGTATTTTTTTTTAGATGGATTTTACCTCCAGATCATTTAACCAACTGTTAGCTCCTTAACTTTCTGCACCTAAATGGGATGAAAATACAAAAGCATCCCAAAGCACCTGGATTAAGACAAATGAGGTGAGGTAAATGAGGTGCTTCTGTCATTTAGTGGGTTATGAAGCAAAATGAGCGTGTTTATGCTTTGAAACTTGTGTGAAAGAAGATTGATATTTCCATATTCTTAGCATTCTACTATCCTCAGAAAATTCATTAAACAAAACAATGCTCTTAGTTTTATCACAAGAATTTATGTGGGTGTATCTTTTCTGTGATTCATATCTGCTCCTTGGCCCATGCTCCACTAAATTTTGTAAAAAAACTTATCACAGAATTTGGAACTGGAACCTTGGTAGTAACTGAAGAGCAAACCCACCATGAAAACCCAGAGAGAAGGTAATGTCCCGGTTATTAAAATGTCCTGGGCAACTTGAAGATGACTGTGTCCCTTCAAGTAATGTCAAAAAGTCATACGTGTCACTGCTGGGGTGTATGTCTCTTCTTTGTTTTTATCATGTTGTGCGCAATCGCCTCTTTAAACCCCAGGATATAGAGGCAGGTAGAGTCGATGAAGCGAGGTGTCTATCAGAGAGACCACACACACACACACACACACACACACACACACACACACACACACACACACACACACACGCACACGGAGTTAAGCTCTCTCTCTCTCCTTGCTCTGATTGTCAATGAAGGCGGTTCGTGACGGTACATATTTCTTCTCAGCAGCAACATCCACTGCTTCATTTTGCATTAAAGTTAAATTTGACTTAAAGTAGGCTGACTTGCAAGGAAAATTCCTCCATAATAACAGCTTTTGCTCTTTAGTCAATAACACAAGAATTGGAGCAGTCAGCTTAATTTGATCTTTTAGTTCTGTTTACTTCCCCGTAGCTTAATATGGATTTATCATAAAAGTGAATGTCTGAGAAAAAAGAACAGCCTGTCAGGTTTTTCTGCTTTGTTACAAAATTGTACTTTCCTGACTTGTTTTGGACTATAGTTTCAGTACACTTCAGAAAGGAGTGCCTATCACACTGATTAGTAAAATCTTCCATTAAAGATGCCTCAGACTTTCACTGAAGAATCAAATACTATTTTTTTTTAGAACTATCTTGGAAGACAGGAAGCCTCTGTATCCTTTTTTCTCTTTGACTTTGACTGTGTATTAATGTTACTATATTTTGTTACTTCAGGATAGTAAAGTCAGTGGTGCACTCAGCAGGCCTGCTTGTGCTACACGGGGACTCAGATGTTCCTCCTCTCCAGGTGAGCTGCATTCTTTTTGCTCTGGGAATGAGCACTAGACTGATATTTGATTAGGCGTTCCACGGGTCAGGATTTAAAGTGACGCAAGCACAAGGAGAAGGAAGTTAAGGAAGAACTGGGACGGGGTGAAAATTGTTTCAAGCTCTACTGTACACACACAGCAGCCATGTGTCCATAAAAGACCTAGCGAATTTAGTGCGGCAATTAGAAATAGCGCAGATGAAGATATGCAAACTGAAGCTGTTTCTATCTAATGGTTGGAAGTGAATACATTAGGATATGTAGTGCATATTTCTGTCAGAAGATGGCACTAAAGACAACTTTGTTCGCTGTAACAGGCAGCATATAAGAACAACAAATCAGCCCAATATTGGTCTACAGTTGCCTATCGGCAAAAAAAGTTTTTTTTTTTTAGGGGTAACGTTCAGTTGGACAAGTTGTAATTGGCCTTTTCTTGCCAGCCAGTGTTGGACATGCTGCTGCTTGTCTGGAGTCAAGGCCAAAGTTCAGGAATATCTGGGAAGATTACGGCGGCAGAGACAAGAATAAATACAACAAAATGAAATGATGCGACTGGCATAAAAACCGTGTTTTTTCTAAATATAATAATAAACTTGTACTCATATGAAACGTTATTAGCAGCGTCCTTGTACCATTGCGCCAACATCATAACATAAGTAACATCCTCTGCTCCTTAACACTTGTCGCTATGGTAATGTTTAAGCATGGCTTCAAAATAAGATACGCCACAAAAACAAACATAAAGCACATGAAAAATGAGCCCTGAGCTTGTTGCTCTGCAACAAAACACTGCCATCTAGGAGTAACGGGAGAAAATGTTGCTTATGTCCAGCCTACTCCTTAATTTTGTTTTAGTTGCTGTCACTGCAGAAAGCTTGACACAATAAGATGTCGGAAATGGCAACAGGGTTTTCGGGGCTGTCGTGGCGATCTCAGGGTATTCTGTCATCGCTGTCATTCAGAACAATTCTGACTTTTCACTGTGCCTTTTCTCCTTTGCAAAGAAGTTTGCCAAAGAATTGTTTTTTTGTACTCATTTTGCTAGCTTGTGGATTTAGTTTTAGCGGTAACGTATCATGTGACGGAGACAAATGTCATGTCATGCTTCAAGCGTGAATCATAGACGAATGTAACGGAGAGAATCCAATCATTTTTCAAAATAAAACATCATCCAGACTCAGACAGTAAATAAAATGGAAATAATGTAAGTTATTTATTCTTTCTGTGCGGCCTGGCACCAAATGAACCACGGACCGGGTGTTGGGAACCTCAGCTCGAGGAAACAATCATACTTAAGCATGGTAAGGTCCGCCCGGTGACAGCAGGAACTTGGGATAATCAGTGTGATCATTTCTTCAGAATGTTTTTTTGAAGACATAATATATTCTGGTTCCATTGTGTTTCTTACAAATCCTTTTTGAATTTTGCTGTTGTGAATTCCTAAATGTAGTAGTTCTGGAAGATGAGACAAAAGTTCCCCCATCAGTCAAAACTACACCTACAGTATAGACAGAACAACATCTGTGATGAGGGGATGAACCCCAGAAGGTCATGGGTATACACACACACACACACACACACACACACACACACACACACACACACACACTGTGATTACACAATGATTTTTTTCATTCTTTTCTTTTACACTTGGAATGAACATATGCCCACACACCTCAGGTAGCACTGTGACACATCAGTGCATGCTAAATCATACCTGAGGCAGCTGAAACAACAGTTGAAGGGTGTTGTAAACAAAGCTGAGCCCTTTTCTCGCCTTCCTGTCTTTGTTTCCGCTGAGTGGACATCTTGTCCTCCTCCGTCCTCCTCTTAATGTCTCTCCTCTTCTTACTTTCTCTCTTTTCACATCACCTCACCTTGACTCTCTCTTCATCTGTACTTTCCCTCTGCTTCCTCAGTCCCTCCCCCTGACGGTTTCCTTGCTGCACCGTCATCTATCTGTTGGGAAGAAATGTAGTAATGCAAAAAACATGAAGCAGAGACACGGCAAGGTGTAAACCGGATCCAGGTGTAATGCCGGACTACCTCACCTCCAGGGATTTACACCACACTTATCTTAAAGGACAAACAAGCAAATAAATAGGAGGCTTTGTTTATTCATACAAACATCTGCAAGAGCCACTGAGAGCTATTTAATCTTCACATGACATAGGCAAACTATTGCAGCCAGTGGTGGGTTTTTACTTTTTACATTTTCTTGCACTGTGGTGATTTTCCACTCCAGTTCTCCTTGATGAGATGTTATTAAAAGAAGGACAGATGTTTTTCACCCTGAGTTATTCTGGAAGTCAGTACACGTTCACTTTCAACCATGTGCATTGTTACCAAACAGGTCACAGCTTCTCCTTTGTCCTCTAATACACTAGGATATCCAGGCTCAGTGGAATTGTTTCCACCTCGGTGACCTAATCGATTGAAGTTCAGCTTTAATTTTATTGAACACATGCCAGTCTCATAAAGTTTTGTGGGCTGACTCAGCATTATCCTCCTTTTTTCCAGCCCTAAATGATATTCAAGTCAGACGTAGAGTTTTTCTTGGTGCAGGAAAAGTTCCACTGAGCTGCAGGCTGCACTTTCCCGACCACACTCACAGAAGTTTACACATTCCTACCTCAAAGCTGCCCAGTCTGAGCATGTGAGCCTTGCTGAAGTGCTGTCTGGTAGTGATGTTTTTCTTCTTTCTTTTCCTTTTTTTTTTTTTGCTTCATCTCGCAACCATCTGGTTACAAGTCTACAACTCAAAACTCAAGACCGTCACTGCCCTTTTAATAAAAAATGACAACAAAAAACATTGCCCAGAATGATCTTTATTTCCTCAGATGGCTGTATAATGTCTGCTCAAGGAGGACAATACTATTTCTGCAATGGATAAAGAGAAACTCTGCAAAAATGCTCACAACACTGCAGACCAAACGAGGTAGCTGCGTGAACTCATAGAGTTTCCCCTCTAAAATCTCTCCAGGATTGTAAAAGAATCTCTTCAGCTCAACAGCCTGCTGTGGTAGAAGATGCTGCATACTTTCACATCCTCTAACACCGGGGAGTTTTCAAGACAAATACTAGATATATGTCAAGAGTGACATGTCATGAACGTCGTTTGAAATAATTAAGATCGGAACGAGCAGGCTCAGTGCTGTTATTTAGTCTTAAAAAAGCTTATTATATGCTTTATCATGTCCGTATTTCAACAAAATAGACATCTCTGAGATTTGTTCAAACATTCTAATGAAAAACAAGCGATTATAATCAATGGAATGTTTCCAGAGAGATGAATGAAACAATCGTCACTTTAACAATTTCATCCTTGTCAACACTGTTTGATTGACACATCTATGTTTGAGTACGCAACGTTATAAACGAGAGCAACAGCAATGTACAGATGAACACGAGAGGCAGCTCATTTCGCTCAGTAATACCTGTTCAAACACTGCGTTTCAACACAAGACTGCAAACTGAAGTTAGATTGACAGAAACGAGTGTCAAGTGTTTCGTAAACATCGCAGAGATGGAAAAACGGTCAATCGGCTAATTAGACTACGACAGAAGACATGTCTGAAAGCCTGCTTTGACTGTGTTGAGTGCGACGATGTGACATATTCTTCTGCGTGGTCAAAAATGTGAGCGATTCAGCTGGTTTAGAAATAAAGCCCCTCCCTGTGTTAAATCCTCCAAATGCTCCCGCATCTTCGGAGTCTCAAGGTAGGGAGGAGGGTTATTTCTTTTAGCTGGAGGGTCATTTAGCAAAAGGTGTTAAAATGTAAAAAAAAAAATAAAAAAAAAAAAATATATATATATATATATATATATATATATATATATATATATATATATATATATGAATAACTATGTTCTGGAAACAAAATGTCTGTGAAACATCTAAACGCATGGCTGTGAAGACGATTTATCCAATCAATGATTGTCTGCGCTTTGTCCAAGAGCCCAAAAAGGAGATAGGAAAGTCATTTCTGTAAAGTTACATTTAGCAAGGTGTTGCTTTTATATGTGTTGGACAAAGTTGTGAAGGAAGTTCATTTTAAAGAATTATTGTAAGTTAAAAGAAAAAACAAAAGGCATCACTCGATTTGATGCTTAATTCAGAATAGAGAGGTTTGATTTACACACAACTTGACTATAACTCTCAATTTTGTTTAAGTTTCCAAGGAAGGGTATTTCTTTTGGCTATTTTCTGTGAAACATTTTTCATTCCAGTGGTAGAAAAAAACACTACACAAAAGGAGGAGATACAATACAGAAAAGTTGAACAGGGAGCACCGAAAAAGGAAGAATTTCACCAAGAAAATTGAGGTAGCAGAGAAAAATCTATTACGGTTACTTTCCTCTGCATACTGACAATAGATATTTCTCCTGTGTCAGCTGTGATGGACAAATAGACAATATGTGTTCTGTGACTCACAAAAAACCCATTACAATTATATACAGCGTGTGCGTGCGTGTGTGTGCGTGCGTGTGTGTATATGTCTGTTCATGCTTAGAAGGTACAGCTGGTGATTTCAGTTGGGAAATCAACACGGTGCTGAGCAGGACCTGATCTGAGAGCAGTGACCTGCAGTCTCACACACACGCACCACACACCACACACACACACACACACACACACACACACACACACACACACACACACACACACACACACACACACACACACACACAAAACACATGCCAGTCCTCATTGTAACAGCCTTCCAGACACATTGGACACTTACCAGCTTCCATTAGTGTGAGCTGCTTTTGTACCTTAACAGAAGTGCCTGATGGAGTGATGGCTAAAAAGAGAGTGTGTGTGTGCCTGCGTGTGTGCATGTGTGTGTGTGTGTGTGTGTGTGTGTGTGTGTGCCTGCGTGTGTGCGTGTGCGTGTGTCAGGCTTTAATTACTTAAAGCATGCAGTGTATAGATATTTTTATTGTTTGTGAGTGTAAACCACTTCTTAAATGATTAATTGCATTTAATTTTCTCATTAGAGTGTTTGAACTTTTACGTGCAGACCAAGAAAAGTTAAGCATTCTTTTAACATTGCTATCTTTCAACCACATGCATTCATGCACACATGAGCACGCGCTCATACACAGACGCAAAAGCCTGAAGCATAAACTTACCTCAATACCAAAACCAGTCAAAACATAAGCCTGGTAATGTTAAAATAAAAAAGTCACACGCCCTTAAATTTGAGTCTCAAGTGTGACTGAAGTCTCCCAGCTCATGGAGCTCTGAATGAATATAGGAGAAATATCATAAGAGACGTGCCTTCAAATGAAAAAATGCTAGAATTTAACTGGAATAATCAATGTAACATATATGTTATCCATCCATCCATCCATTTTCTACTGCTTATCCTGTTAAGTGTTGGGGGGGGGGGGGCTGGAGCCTATCCCAGAAGCCTTTGGGTGAGAGGCGGGGTCCACCCTGGACAGGTCGCCAGTCCATCACAGGACCAACACATAGATAGACAACCATTCACACTCACAGTCACACCTACGGTCAATTTAGAGTATCAATCAGCCTCGTCCCCTCTTGATGTCTTTGGACTGTGGGAGGAAGCTGGAGTACCAGAGAGAACCCACACAGGAACATGGAGAACATGCAGACTCCACACAGAAAGACCTGGGGCTTGAACCCGGAACCTTCTTGTTGTGAGGCGACAGTGCTAACCACTGCACCACCTTGCCTCCCATGTATGTTATATAAAGGGGAATTTCAAATTGACACAAATGTGTTGAAAAACACCGGTCACGTCCTCCAAAATTAAATCAGCATATTGCGTGTTTACATACAGATAAAACTGACTAAATGCCGTAGTGACATTCAACAAATATATGGTTTGAGTCCCAGACAGGGCTAAAATAATCCACCAACATTACAATGTATACACACGCACACACTCACGGACTCACAAACACTGAACAGATCAAGCAAGCCACTATGAATGAAAATCAATAGAGCAAGTATAGGTTAATGGAATAATTATGTGTGTGAGTGCACGTGTGCGTGTGCGTGCCTGTGAATGTGCACAGGCTTGTATAGTGAATAAATAGAGGTAATTGAATGCTGGAATGACTGTGTGTGTGTGTGTGTGTGTGTGTGTGTGTGTGTGTGTGTGTGTGTGTGTGTGTGTGTGTGTGTGAGCCTTTATAATGAAGAGATAGAGGTAATCTGTGTAAGTGCTGCTAGCCTCCTAAACCTTTTAAAGCCTTGTCTGTGTTAGATTTACCTTGATGCGTGTGAGTGTGTGCATCTTAATCTGTGTCTGCATTCAACACCACTGAGTTTGACCAGATTTTACTGCAAAGCAACCAAGTAAAAATGACAAGGACACACGTTGCATTTCAAAAGAGTTTTTGAATTGTAAGAAGATATTAACTGACCCAACGAGGGGGGTGGTGCAAGCTCACCTAAAAATGCATTCAACTTCCTGCAAAATGGCGGTTTTGCAGTCACAGGTTTGTTGACTCTATTCTTGTCAACCATCTGAAAAGATTTTTTCTAGAGGCTAAAAGATCTAATTTCCCTGAAATGTCAAGAAAAATGTTGTTGTTGTTTTTTTTCCAAGATAATTGATCCCTTACACAGGTGGCAGTATATGAAGATGGGGATTAAAAGCCATGCTCAATACACAGGGGTTATGACGATTGAAGAAATGGAACATCATCCATCCTCCAGATTCATCACATCTAAAGTCACAGATATCAAAAGTCGGCAGGGATATTCCAAGCTCGTGTGTCAATTTGGCAAATTGCTACAGCTGTAATTTGTTGTTCTACACAGGAAGTTGGTACCAAAGTGAATCAGCCACAGTCTTGCTGAAGTTGTGTCACATCTTTGGTTCAGGTTTATATGAATGTCCTAAATCCAGCTGATGAAGAGCATTGTTAGAACACCCAAATAATCTGGACACAGGTGGCAAGTTCATAATTAGGCGCCTGCCCGTCCTGGCTGCTGTCCACTGTGGGAATGGACTTCAGTATGCAAATGAAGCCTTGTAAGCACTGCCCGCCATAGGACACGAACCACGTACCACCATGCATGGAAGGTGGCTGCGCTAGCAAGGAGGCTAAAACCTCTGGGCACTAGTGTCAATCGCCGGTGTGTCTCTTGAGGTGTTGGGGATTGAGGTTTACTCACTGCACAGCCCCCCTGCAGCCCAACATTACTCTGACACACATATTTTATGGAGTTTGAAGAAGCATTATTCTCTTGGCAGTTGAATCCTGTTTTCACCTCCATCAGAAGCCCTAAAGATCCCGGAGGTTTCAGTAGCCCAGACCCTGAATCTGAACTTTGTAGGCCTGTTAAGTGAAATCAAACCGCTGGATACAGTAGGTTGCCGTGCTAGAAAGACAACAAATATCAGATTTTGCAACTGCAAATAAGACAGTTCCGATTTTTTTTGACAGGCACTGAATTGAGAGACTATTATTAACAATTCGAATGATTGCTTGAAAAGCCCACATTGTCCCCTCACCCTAAAATAAGTGCTAAGTCAACTCTAAACCTACCTACCTCGCATCTGACACATCACATAGCATGGCACGTAAAAGCAGAGCGTCACTTATATTGTTGTTTGTGTTGGAGAAGTGTTTGGCTGTCATGTATCTTTTGCTTTATTTCCCATCATTAGCATTATCATTATCATTATCATGAGCATTATCATTAGCTTAGATGCTGCACAGGGGGATTGTACTGTATACAGGAATTAATCACAGTTTCCCACGTGCTAGGTATTGAATAAAACAAACTCAATTAACTCACATCAGCTCTGCTTAATATTTCATTGTTGATATTAAAGTCCAAAGTCTCTCAGCAGATAATGTTGGGTGATTAATCTTTCGTGTCCCATATTATCTCTTTCGCTGCTTGTTTTGATACTTGTGGCAGTGAAGAGGAAATTTACTCAGGGACTGTTAATGTAAATATTAGGATTTTAACTCTTAATAAAATGATCCAGGCCTGACACAGATGACTACAAAAAGTCTCCAGACATCACAAACTCATAATTAATTTCATGATCCTCACCCCCAATCGATAGTCAGTACAAATCAATGCTTGGTATAAACCCACCCCTCATATTTAGCCGTCCTATTTGCTTGGTTTGGTGTTCTAGCACTGGTTGGGATGTTGTACTACAGCCTGCTTGTGTGTGTTTTGTTGTCCTGTGAAGTTGGTTTTCTGTGACTTTGTCCCGTTTTTAACGTTGGACTGCTGGATCTGTTACCTGCGTAGCAAATTTATATTTGGGTGCTGATAAAGAAACTTTGACCTCGGTTTGAAGAAGCAATGTTTCCTGTTGTGAATTCTTCTCTGGCATCTGTAGATACAAACAAATGCAGTGTAGCATTTAAAGTAAAGTGAAAGAGGGATGATATTCTGGATGTTTGTTTTTTTTTGTTTTTTTGGGGGGGGGCTAACCCAGAAATCAGGATCGCCTTGGGCTCCCTTTGGACTTTTTAAAGACACATAAATGCTTTGAAATTTGCAAGTGTTGGATTTACTGGTGTATTTTATCATTGTCGAACATAAGGTAGAAATATCTCAAGCTAGAACTGACCTTATTCAGGCATTTAACCGAAAAACTCATTTAAAAGTCTTGTAGAGTGACACAGGGGAACCAGACGTTCAACAATGCTCACTTCTCTGCTCTATCGGCTGACATAACTAACACAGAGTATTGTCAGACGTACTCTCGGATGGACCAACAGCGGAAGGGTTCTAGGCTGCCTTTGGCTTTCCATCTCTGAATATGGAAGGGCAGGGAGTGTCACATGGCAAAAACAAACTTAATGCAAACAGTAAAGCTGTTTCGCTGTCTTATTAATGTAACCAGCGACCAGTTATTTGTCAAAACTGGCCTGTTGGCAGCAGATGCCCCAGCATCATTGATGGGAGCACACAGAGGAAGTGGATAAGAAGCTAAACCATGTGGTAGAGAACTTGGTCATGAAAATAAACCGAAGGAGATGGGATTGAAACCATTCATTCATTTAACGCTCGGCAAATATGCAGTTTCAGGCCTGAATATTAGTGTCATGAAGTGGATCTTTATTTTGAACCTTTCAAGTAATGGTTTTGTATCATGACATATCTGGGAAATTGAGGGTGGCTCCTGTTCTCCTGCTTCCCACATGATGAGAGAATGGGGGAATTATACTGTGTTGATTAGTTACCGAGGTAACCATGTGTGACATGATCCTCTGTGTTACTGAGGGACTCCAGACTTAATCCACTGCATTCTTCAGGTTCTCCAGGGACTTTAATCACTTAAGAATGGACAATTATCTCTTCCGCTAGTTATGTTTGAGCAATTGTTGAGGATTAATAAAGTTGTTCTGATTCTGAATAATTGGTTGCTGATGATGACAAAAACAATTTTGAGTTGTGAGGAGTTTGTGAACCCAGATTTGATTCATGTAGCATTAAGTGTGGATGACATCCAGATCTAGATCGCTCTAATACTACACACAGGACCTTTCATTGGGTTTTAAAATTAGAAAATAAATGATTCAATACATGTTCTCTTATGCAAGTATGATACGATACAAAATAACGTGTTGATGTTTTCGTTTTGTTAGTCCAGTTGGACTAAATGTTGCAGTTATTTTCTGTCTTCCCAGCATTTGGCTGTTCATTTGAATGTAGCATCCAACCTGTTCACAAAGCATCAGAGTGTGTGCGTGTGCGTGTGCGTGTGTGTGAGTGTGTGTGTGTGAGAGAGAGGGAGAGAGAGAGAGAGAGAGAGAGAAAGAGATACAGGTCACAGAGTGTCAACAATGGAGAGAGATGAGTTCCACATGACCAATTCACCATCTCTGCTGCCTCTCTCTTCCCTACCCCATCCATCCATCCATCCATCCATCCATCCATTTTTTTCCTCTTTTCAATCTCTCACTCAATCAGTATTGTTACCTCTTTCTCTCCATCTGCCACTGTTTTTAACCCATGTCCTCACGCTTTTATTTTCTCTACCCATTTAACTGTTCTCTATTTCTCTCTCTCAAATTTGTTTTCAGCCTTTGACTCTCTCTCACCATGTTGTTCATTTTTTTCTGTCATGCCCTGGCTGATTTTTCCTTTCTTTTTTATTCATTCTTAACCCCCCCTCTGTAATTTCACCTTCCCTTTTGTTTTTGCAAGACCCTTTTCTTTTCAGGAAATGAAAAGATGAAGTCAGGAGAAACTGCATTGTCACTGCGGCACTTCATTCATGACGGAGGCGGGGTGAAGCCGTAACATTTTTCGGACAGTCTGATATTCTGACGACGTTTGTTCATGTCTGTCAATTTTTAGTCAGATGACCACCGCAGTGAACGAGGAATGCGTCAAGAGGCTCAAACAACTGTACCACTCGACACATATAAAAAATGAACAAATGTTCAAAAATTGTTTCCTTTCCCACAAATTCCTTGGAACCTCGCAGACTGATGAGTGTTCCAAGCACCTGAGAAAGTTTCCACTTTCTGTTCATATTTTTTTTCTTAACTGCCATGGATATTCTTTATCGTAGTTACTAAAGCATACTAGATTTCCAGGAAAAGCTTTTGTGGACACAGGCCCGAGTGCTCCTCTAAATAGAAGTAAAAGCAAAAGCAATTTTTGTTTTCTTCATGTATGTAGAAGTTGAATAATTGAATGAATGGAGTCTCTGTTCACTCATACTTGAGTTGTTTTATCTGAAGTGAGCTCATCTGTACCTGAAGCAATCTACCGATGCACGCTGATTCTTGCATGACTGTAAGATGACAAATATGCTTATTCCATCTCAATATTTTAGGCTCCACTGGAAAAACGTTGCATCATTCAGAGTTAAATAATCCATATTATCCTAAAGCCTGTTATGCAGCGTCTCATCTCATCTCTCTGAAACAAACCTTTTCCTTCCTGCTTTGTTTTTAAGCCCCCCCCCCCCACCCACAAAGCCCGCTTTCCTCACATATCCACCTTTCAGAAGACTGCTGAGACGTAGCGTCCCTGACCGTATGAGGCAGACTGTGATGAGATGGTCAGTTTGATAAGCTTTCAGTGCAGTGGAGTATTAGGGTCACATTGAAAGGGAAAAAGAAAGAGATTTATCGAATGAAGTTGTAAATTTTGTGGGAAGAAAGTCATAATTTTATGAGAATAAAGTTGTCATTTTCGTCTGTTATTTTAGTGGACAGATATCAGAGGAGCGGTCCCCTGCATTAAAACGAGGGTCGTGGAGCGCTTTGTGAAATTGTACTTCAGTGCTGGTTCCACAAATAAAGAAATACTTCATTTTTTTAGCGCATCAGCACCACATTAACATCAGTATAAGGACTTTACAAAGAATTTGCAAGAGTCTGCATGTATTCAGAAGAAAACTGAGTGGCACAACAATGTAGACGGTTTCACAAAGTAGTGGCCTGCACTATTACCTTTTTTTGTTTCCTTCCATTGTACGTACCATAATATTGTCTTTTTATTGTAAAATTCTGACATTATTCTCAATTGTGATTCTGTATCAGCAGCACTCTCAAGCGCTACACTTCCTCCATCTAACCTCTCCAGACAGGAGAAACAGGCACTCAGCACACTGCAAAAAGATCCCAAAATCACAATCTTACCAGCAGACAAAAGGAGATGCACAGTTGTCCTTAACACAGCCGATCACCTCTCCAGGGTGAGCAGCCTCCTCTCTGATATACAGCAACCTATGAGACTCTTAAATGAGATACCAACACCTTCAAAACCAAGGTGGTTAACTGCTTACAGAAGCTGGAGAAGGAATAGGCTATCGACCGAGCTCTCTACTACAAACTCTATCCTGGCGATGCTATTACGTGCATCTACGGCCTGCCAAAAATCCATAAAGATGGCGCCCCACTCAGAACCATTGTGAGTGGCATCAACTCCGTAACCTACACGGTGGTGCAGTGGTTAGCACTGTCGCCTTACAGCAGGAAGTTCCCGGATTCGAGCCTCGGATTGAGCACAGGATCTTTCTGTGTGGAGTCTGCTTGTTCTCCCTGTTCCTGTGTGGGTTCTCTCTGGTACTCCAGCTTCCTCCCACAGTCCAAAGACATCAAAAGGGGACGAGGCTGATTGATACTCTAAATTGACTGTAGGTGTGACTGTGAGTGTGAATGGTTGTCTGTCTCTATGTGTTGGCCCTGTGATGGACTGGCGACCTGTCCAGGGTCAGCGGTGACCACTGCTCGACCGTGCCGCCCCCACTTCCTACAGTGTTTGAATATTTTTTGTTTTGCTCTGCTGCTTTCTATCAGCTAATCTCTAGTTTAAATATGAGACATGGGCACAAACACACACACACACACACACACACACACACACACACACACACACACACACACACACACACACACACACACACATCTCAGCAAAGTTTTGACAGTTATGGTTTTGAGCCACTTGAGGGTAGTAGAGGGCTTTGGCACGGCAATATATTGATCCCCATATGTGCGCTCACACACTCCCACATGTGCGCCAACACACCCACGCTGGTGTGATACTGGGAGGTGACGATATTATGCAGTTAAGTCCTGGAGCAGTTGCTCTCATTCACTGGGTGACCAATCCTAAGCCTTTTATACGCTCAGGCTACTGTAAATGTATATGGAAGTCCCCAGCATTGTTTGGGTGTGAAATTTAGTCTTTGAGTCAAAACATGACGTGAAGGGATGTTTTTTTTTTTTTTTAAAGCAGTTCAGCGCTCTCTTTTAAATGATATTTTGAAGGAGGCTGGCATTACAGAGGCCTTCCATAACCAAAACAGGTCAATTTTTTACAGAATATTTCATGGTACTGGGGTTTACTTTTTAAAAGCAGAGGGAATGAAGTAGCGGGCAACACGCAGGACGTGGTGAGAGCTGGTCTTAACCTCATGACACTGAAAGAATACCATACCCCCCCCCCCCCACACACACACACACCCTTTTAAATATTGATCAAGACAGAAAGCTCCACTCCTTCCCTACTGCTTGATCCTACAGCAAACACAGCACAAACCAGAGTGCTTAATTTACTTTAATCCCACCAGTAATGTGCCTGCATTGGTGGTTGTTCCAGTCTGCTGCTGCGCATCAGGTCACCTGAACTAGCTCAAATATTTGATGTCGAAGTGACATTGTTAACACACACACATGCGCGCGGACACCCACCCACACACACACACACACACACACACACACACACACAAAAGCAGATTTGGCTTTTGAAAGCAAGAGAATGGAATATCCACTTCCAAAAATAATGGTGTTATAGTTTCAAAGCTCATCCAGCCAGTTATCAGATAAACTTTGCTGGAGCAGAAGTGAGTAAAAACCATGAAATCGCACATGCAAATGTCTCCATTGACAACACGTTTTGAACATATCTTTTAATCTTGCTCTCAGTCCACCAGTTTCTGTTCTGTTTCAGTCCCAGCCCGGATGTGCAAATTTGCAATTCTAGAAAAGCTCCACATTAGTGCATCATATTTTATTATTCTTCTCAGCTGTTATCTTTTAGCATCCTATCAGAAAACACATCACAGCTGTTCCTGTTTTAATAATTGCCTTGCTTGGACAATAAAATAAACACGGATGACACTGCATACAGAATCAGTGTAAATTTCAACTGGCCAGCAGGGACCTGCTACCAGGCAAAAAATGAGAAATTATAATGAAGCCACAGAAAAAGGAATTGATGTGTGATTCTGCTGAGATTAAAGCTCGTCCACAGGCATGATTCACTAATGGTTGAGTAACTACAAGTTGTTTTTCTTTCTTTTTTTAAGAAATTAAAACAACTTCTTAATGTTTAAATTCCATAAAATGATGTTCCATAATTTTATTGCTGGTAGGAACTACTGATTTATGCACTATTTTTAAAATCTTACACCATAGTTTCTGCATGTTCAATGATAAGTAAATGCTGCAGCTAATCGTGAATTTGTTATTACTAATTCAATAAACTGATTAACTCTTCTGTCTATAAAAATGTCTACTGGCGGCCAGCAGTCAATAGTCAGATCACAACATTTAATTAATTTCCCCCTCATTTATTATGATGTCCCAGTGAGATACAATTTTTCAGTTGTCAGGGAGATTTTGTTAACGGAAAATTATACGATGACTAACATTATAGAAAAATAAACCATACGTACACTGCTGAACAATGACAAGCGACATCACAAAAAAGGTTAAATAACTTTTAGGTTTGATTTTGTATCAGTATAACGGATCAAGGGCATTTCCAAACAAACTCAAACCAACAAAATCCTCATTACTGTTCTGATCAGCTCTACTAAAATCCTTTTTCACCTTTCACACAGCGGCACGGTGGTGCAGTGGTTAGCACTGTCGCCTCACAGCGAGAGGATTCAGGGTTCGAGCCTCAGTTCAGGGTTCGAACCTCAGTTCAGGGTTCGAGCGTCTGCATGTTCTCACTGTGCCTGCGCAGGTTCTCTCAAGGTACAAGACATCAAGAGGGGACGAGGCTCATTGATACTCTAAATTGACCGTAGGTGTGGCTGTGAGTGTGAATGGTTGTCTGTCTCTATGTGTTGGGCATGTGATGGACTGGTGACCTGTCCAGGGTGAAACCCCGCCTCTCACCTGAAGGCTGCTGGGATAAGCAGAATAAAATGGATGGATGGACCTTTCACACAATTGTTATGGTTTTGGTTTCCAAGAGTGAGCTCTCTCCCCTCAGTTGAGTGAACATGGACTTTACCAGGTGACACCAAAAGGATACTAACTCAGCTCACTCTGTGTGTCAAATTTAAAAACTGACAGCCAAAAGTCAGAACATCAAGAATTCAGATGTTTGGTTGTCAGACTAATGGTGTATTGTAACCATCAATCATCAGGTCATCTGACATCACAACCTACAATCAGACATTATCAGTGAGGCTATTAATAAATATTTGCTATAGCATTCGGCTTTTCTTTCTTTCTTTCTTTCTTTCTTTCTTTCTTTCTTTCTTTCTTTCTTTCTTCATTCTGTTATGACCATCTGGAATTCCCTTCTCCATGGGGTGTGTGTATGTGTTTGTGTGTGACTTTGTGTGTGCATGGTAAGGTGCTAATGGACATAGGTGTGATTAACACCACACCACATGGTCGGATAGTGTTAGCCATACTGCTAACCACTATGCTCTGCTTGATATTTGTGCGTGTGTGAATTAAACAGAATGCAGGCAGGAGAGTGTGACCGTGTGTGTGTGTGTGTGTGTGTGTGTATGTGTGTGTTATCCAAGCTGTCAGCCAGCCTCCAGACATCTCTCACTAAAAACATACTCAACTGAGAAATGTCCTTGACCTGGAACACTTCATTCATCCCAGACTTGTAAAATTAAAGATCCAGGATGCAGCATCACAATGTCAACAAACCAACATGACCCCCTCCATATTTGAGTACACTGTCTTATCTTGAGTGTGTACATGTCATTCTGTATCAACGCCAACTCAGGGTCATACTTCACCTTGAAAACAGCTTTGACTAGTCTGACCTCAAGGTTCATTTCCGTCGTTCTTGCTCATACGACATGATTTACATTCTTAGATTAGCTCTGCCAGCTGTCATTGAACCAGTTAATTTTTCCATTTTCTTGTGCTCAGGAAAATTAAAATGTGAACATCAAGTGTTCTTTGCCAACTAGCAATCTCAGCTGCTAATGAGGATCAGGTGGCCCGATGAAAAGACCCAGAACTACTAAATGGACCTTGTGGTGAGGTTTTTGAAGGTCCACTGTGTAGAAACAAGGATGGAGTATTGGCAGAGACGAGGAAGACAATATTCATAACTCTGTTTTCATTAGTGTACAATCACCTGAAACAAAAAAGTTTTTGAAAAAAAAAGTACAACTGTTGCTAAAAACCAAGACATAAAACAGGAGTTGACATGATTAGTTACATCGAAAACACTGACTTATTAGGAATAGTGAAATAGGAATAGTGAAACGAGGTTGTAGGGGTGACAGTTGGTAAATCGCTTGTTTGGAAATTTATGAATGGGAGATTAAATGTTGAAAATGTAAAATGCAATGAAGGATGGCTTGAAGAGTATGGAGCAAATTTCCCCTTTCTGTTAATTTATGCTTGTAGTTTCACACATCACTACTTCTTTTATTTTGGCGGGCTGGTAGTGGGCGGGGCTTAACAATTAGCACAGGGGCTCAGGTGTAATTACAAAATTGGGCAGCAGTGAGTGTGGAAGCTTGGAACTGAACAATGAAATGAAGAGAAGCCAAGTCACCCTAACTTTTTCACCTTGAAGCCAAAACCCAACCACCTCCAGTTTTGCTTATTTTGGGACTGACCACCAACCCCAAAATCTGAATAAATAGCCTACAGACATCGTCTGAGCTGGGCGCTCGTCTGGAGCGCCATGTTGGCGCTAGCTGCTAGTGCTAACTTGAGGGTTGGACAGGAACAACCTCTTGACGTTAGCAGAGAGGTGCAGCCTCCCAACATGCTTCAGAAAATACAGCCGTAGGAAGTGACCATCGAAGCAGCAGTCGTATTGAGTAGTGTGTAAGAAGTGCATATAACAAAAATAATGAAAAGGCGTGTGAGTTACATGAGAGAACGCTGTATCAGCAGAAAAAAGTGCAAACTAATGAAGTCATGATCCAATCTGTCCACTACAACGTGACAAACAGGTCTTCACTTGTGACCAGCTGTGCTCAAACTCGAGCTATAGTGAGGAATCAGAGGGACGTGTAATGCTCTACCTATCAGACGGCTTTCGTATGGTCCAGGTGTAAAGGAATATATTTGAGAGCGGAAAAGAATACATGTCTTATCAACAACGGAAGGTGCCATCCTGGTAAAATTACAACAAGGAAGTGTTTGTGCCAGCCAAGCAACGAAATGTTATCTGCTGGGGACAAACATTACATCCAGCCACACGGACACGTGTTCACCAGCGAGTCTGCCATTTATTTGCTGGATGTACAGTAGGTTACAAAAGCTGAGATGAAAGAATCTAAATACAGGATGTCATGGCATTGTCACTAGAAGCAGCACTTTTCATATGCAGGTAATCATTTAGGCCAGAATGAAAAATATTTATTAAAGCGGCTTTAAAGTGGCACCTGTGTCTTGTTCTGATGATTGATGTTAGCGGTAGTCACACATCACGGGAAAGAAATATCACCTTCTGTATTCCAGCCTGATATGACGCCGTCCACCGTGACCTGCCGCTGATATTTGTAGTGTTTACACAGACTACATTCCACGAGAGTGACTACATGGATTATACTGCACACCCAGAATACTTCTGAAAAGTTACCTCCTTAACAGGGATCACATCAATCTCAAATGCCCAAGGCTCTGAACTCATTAAGCCCTGGGAAAGTTCTCTCAATGAAGCAGAAAGACATGCAGAGAAGACATAAAACAGTCGGGTAAACACAACTTTGAATGTCTCACACTGTCAGCTGCCCTCCATCATCATAACTGCTTACTAATTCTCACCCCGCTCCCCCACTCCCTCCCCAACACTCCCTGCAGAAGAGTGAAACTCACGAGTGATTTGTTCATTCCCAACTAATCTCTTTTGCAAATGGGATCATTAGGAGTCTCCAGAGTGATGTCATGAGCACGACTAGATGCCAGGATGTGTTGAATTATTGTTGTATTCATAGGTTGAGTTGTTTTTCATGACTAAAGAGTGCTGATGATTCGTTTGTCGCTCACTGACCGGTGTTAGAGATTTGCTCTAATCTCGTAATGAAGTGAACTCATAGTTGCATCTCAAACTTCTTCTGACAAAGTCCTTTCTGTCACTATATTTTCAATTAACTTTTCTTACAGCGATTTTTATCTGTGATGTGTCAGACTGAAAAAAAAAAGAAAGCCAAAAATCCGTCTTTCTACCTATCAGAGAGCTAATGTTCCACGTCCCGGCAACTGGGATCCAATCAAGGCACACGATCAGTCAGTCAGTGAGCTGCAACACTCTGTTGACAGGTAGGGAAGTGATGTACACACACACACACACACACACACACACACAAATACAGACACACACACTCTCTCTCTCTCTCTCTCTTGCATGCGTGTGTACACACACACACGCACACCCACACCCACATGCACACACACACACACACACACACACACACACACTTGTGGATGCTCTCAAATCGCTACCAGTGTAATCTGAGCTTCAGTGGCTGTTCGAGAGGCCACGGTAGATCAACAGTTTATCATTATCATCCTGTATTCAAGTATACGTTTCATCCCAAATGTAAGCTTAGTCTGTTTAAGCCAAGTCTATGTTGGAGAGACTTTCTCCTGATGCTTTGGTGCAAAACAGAATTATTGATATAGTTCTGAGTGGTGTCCATATTTCACTTCCTGGCGAATAAGCTGATGTCTCAGTAATGAGATAAGAGATGAATTTACTCGATTCATTATCACGTCGCATGAACATTCAGCCTCCGCATGACTTCAGAGAGAAACTTGGAATGAAGTTTGAGATAAAGTGAAGAATGAGTGTTGTCTAGTGAAGGAGCCCAGAGGCAGGAGGGGGGTGATCCTCGCTTCTCCCGGAAAGTCCGCCGTGAGCACAGGACAGCGATTCTGCAACCCAGCAGCAATGAAATCACTTTCATCTTTAAAACAGATGTATTTCCAGTAAATAGTGGTGGAAGGCTGAATTAACCGATGCATTAGGGTACTATTTGCCATTTTGTACGTTTATTGAAATGTACACGTTCAGATCAGCACATCCAGCCGTGCTCGAATGTAAAATGCTTATCACTTCACATATTGCTCTGACTCTCTCTTCGAGATGTTTCTGCTGTGCTTACTTCATATTGTCCAAGTCCAATGAAGTGATTTAAGGTTGTGAGGAAAACAAAATGAACTTTTTATTGAGTGAATTAAACTCCAGTATTATGCAGTCACAGCGAAAACCTACTGCGTTGTGACTCATTTTTATTCCTGGGGAATGTTTCTTTTTCAACAACTGTGAATTTTCTTCTTCTTTTTTGTTGGCATGCCTTCAATCGATGTGCTGAGGTTTGTTTAGCGACACTTTTTTCCCCCTGAACATTAGAATTTAACCAGGAACAAAGAGACAAAATCTAGACTCGCAGAAAATGAAAGCGCAAATTTACTTGAAATATAGAAGTTCCAAATGTATAAATATCTGATGAATATAGTCACGAAGAACAGGCTTTATTACTTGCGTCCTCCAAAACGATGTGCTATAACTGACTCTTCACTCTGTAGGGTTAATGATGGAATTTACGGCATCTATACTGGAATTCTTTCTGCTGGTGCGACATTTAAATTGTTACACCGCAAAAAAAAAAAAAAGGTCTTTCCAAGTATGTTTGACTTATTTCTAGTATAAAACAGAAAGAAAAACAATCTGGTTGTGTTAGGCCCAAAACCTGTGCTCTTGGGTAAGGATGGTAACACCGGTGGTGTTATCAAGAAAGACTCGAACGCTCGTCTTCTGCTGCGAGCTCTGACGTCTCTTCCCAACCTGCCCCCCGATGCCAATTTTCTTGTGTTTTCACAAGTTCAGTAACCAACATCAGTAACTAATTTACAATTGTAACAGTACAGTAATAGTGATACATTACAAAAACAGAATGAATTTATGAAAGTGAATATTTAAAAGGGCTGCAAAACCCGGAGACATTTTAACATCAAGACAGAAAGGTCGCAAAGACACAGTTGTAAAATTATTCAACACGTGTACTTGATGGGGAGTACGAGATTCATGTATCGAGGTGTAAAATGATGGCTCATGGAGCGGAAGCAGGAGAAAGGAAGAGGAGCTAAGACGCTATCAAAATGCATGAGGCTTCCATAGTGATGCTGCCCTGCAATCTGACAGTCACTCAGCAATCGCTGCAATCACACACTTCAGCAAGGGAGACCAAAGTGTGTTCGTTGTCTGTTTAAGTGTGTGCGTGTGTGTGTGTACACGGCTGTTAGTGAGTGAGATAGTCTGTGCATGTGCCTGCCCGAGGGTGTATTTGTGTCCATATTCAAGCTGGAAGGCTTGTTCCCATTCAGTGGTTTGTCATTATGTCAACACATAACAGCGCATGCATGTCCAAATCAATAGTGAAGCCACGACACTGATTTAACATCTGCTGTCTGTCCTCGTCCTTTTCCTTACGCAGAAATAGTATCCCATTTTCTCTCTCTCTCACATACACTAAGGTGCTACAAATTTCATAGGCTGAAATCCAGGGTGTCATGCTGCATTTTTTCTGGCTTTGTTTTCTGGGCGTTTTGTCTTTTTCATTGGGTACTTAAAATGAAGACAAATAGGGAAGGTTCCGAGGGAGACGGACATAAAGGCTTTAAATCCAGGATGTCACAGGGACAAGGTTTTAGATCAAGGAGCTGCCACCCATTCATCAGGCTTGATGCCTGAGTATTTTCTGTTGATATAAACCTTGTTTACTGTTTGCAAGTTTCCTTGTACATGTGCTCTGAGCGGGGCCCAACTTTTAACTGCACAAATTAGTTTCAATTGTTTATTTAAGCCCGATCGGTGTCATCTGTCAGACTGGGAACATTTGCCCACATGATTTTTTGTCCGGATCAGCTCCTGTGACCACTACAGCCCCTCAGAATTAACACCGGCAGAATACTACAAGAGTAGAAGCCAGTAACACAGGAGCAGAATAAATTCACCTGCTTGCCTGTTAATGAGGAGTTTAATGAGGAGGACTGAATCATTAGCATAATCAGGGATGGCAACCTGCTATGTTAGGCATCCTCCTCTGGTCCTGTGTGCGGGCAAGAATTTAACGTCAGCTTTTGAAAAACAGTTGAAAATAAAACAAGTTTTTCATGAATATTGGTTGTATTTTATAAATATGTATATATTTTTAAAAATCTCCAAAATAAAAAAACTCCACTTGGATGGACTTGGATGCTCTATGTAGCACTTTGTTGGAGTTACAATTATCAAGTCAAGAGTACATCTGATGGTACTGTAAGTCAACCAGCACCGATGACCGGCTGGTCGACACGTCAATAGTGAAGGTGGGATCACTCCTTAAAGGGTTAGTTCTCTCAAAATGAAAACTCAGTCATTACCTAACTCACCCTACACTGCTGTTATCTTACAGGAAAAGGAAAGGTGTGGCAGTACTCTCCAAAACCACTGAAGTGAACGGAGACCAAATTTCCGACTACCCCCCCCCCCCCCCCCCAACCATGAAATGCCTCCTGTGTCATCTGAAGTAATCCAAATGTCTTGAAGCCCAGTTTATTCTGGACGAAAAATTTCACTCAACCCTCCATCGGCATTACAGTGAGTAGAATTAGGATTCATGTTTGGGTGAAATACCTCTTTAACACTGAACTGTCCTCCTTGCAACATTCTGCTGCGTTGATATCAATTTGCTAAAGAAGAGAAAAAAAATGCAGTAAAATTTAAGGGTGAATTTTACAGATAGTTTTATGCAGTCTGCAGGTCAAGCTGGAGGTAAGCATCGTCATGGGATTCTAGATCACTGTTGTAAATAAGATCCGTGGCAAAAAATCAGAATCAGCACCTTCAAGTCTGAGGCCACGGTGAGGGTAGGATAAAGCAGGAGACTGTCGCGGTGTCCGCAGTGATGCGGCGCTAAACCAGTCTGTTGTGGAAAAGAGGGAGCTTAGCCAAAAGCTGAAGCTCCCGATTTAGCGGTCCATCTACGTTCCAACCCTCACCTGTGGTCATGAGCTTTGGGTAATGACTGAAGGAACGAGACTGCGAATACAAGCGGTGGCTGGGCTCTCCCTTAGAGATGGGATGAGGAGCTCAGTCATTCGGGAGGGACTCAGAGTAGAACCGCTGCTCCTCCATGTCAAGAGGAGCCAGTTGAGATGGTTCGGGCATCTGGTGAGGATGCCTCCTGGACACCTCCCTCTGGAGGTTATCCAGGCATGTCTAACTGGTAGGAGGCCTCGGGGCCGACCCAGGACACGCTGGAGGGATTATATCTCTCTGCTGGTCTGGGAACGCCTCGGGATTCCCCTGGAAGTGCTGGTGGACGTGGCTGGGGAGAGGACAGTCTGGGCTTCCTTGCTGAGGCTGCTGCCCCCGCGACCTGGAACCGGGAAGACGAGAAGAGAGATGATATAATCACCAACAACCCCTTTTGTCTTGTTTAGCCACTTGTTAAAACCTCTGCTTCTTTTAAGATGCATTACAGGCTTTGAAACGCACTAGTGCGGTATTCACTTTTTTATTCTGTAGAACAAAAGCCTAAAATAAGTCAAACTTGTGTTATCCGCAGATCTCATTTCAGGCATGTAACTGCAAACTTTTTGAACACCCAAAATGTTGTAAATGCACTGGTGATGCACAGGGAAATTCACTTTCTCACTCATACAAGCAAGGAAAAAACAAATCTATGAAAGCTGTTTTTTTTTTTTCCTCTGGCAAAGACTTTCAGGAAAACCTGTGATGGCCCCTAAAAACACTTGGAAGTTTTAACACCACAAGTCAAAGATGTTTCACTTTAAATCAAGAGGGGGATGCTTGAGGAAAATCCCATTTGGCTTGTTTTCTTTGTCTGATTACAAAATGACTGAGTCACACAGGAATGGATGAACAAATATTTATATTTATATCGCAGTAGGAAGGTGCTGTTTGTTTGCATCTGCTTGGAGGAAATACGTAAGAAGCATTTATTCTGGAAGGACAGTATCCTACGCTTTTCCTAAAATAGATGATTTTTCTATAACCAAATCTGTGCATATGTAGCTTCCATTCATCTTCGTGCATTTATTCTGAAGCTGCTGTAAAACAGCCTGTCACATCACAAGCTGCTTCTAAAGTAAACTGTCACTGAAACGCTACCATAAACAAGTCCTAGACAGCTGCGGACTGATGGGTGTGTGTCTGTGTGTCATACACACCTGTCAGGCAGACCGACATATTGAAATGCTACTGAGGCTCCATAAACAAGATGGACATCCCAGGACTGCCCACTACTCCAGAAAAACACACTTTTTTGGACACATTATTTATATCTGCCACTCTAACACAGAAGACGAGACAAACAGAGGGGAAAATGTAAAGAGCTGCTTTTCTGTAAACATGCCTTCAATCAATCAGCGAATCAATCAAAAGTCATTCTGTCCATCTGTCAACCATCTTTGATGTTAATTGGGATGATTATCTCCGTGCTTTCCGTTCAGAATCACAATGACAAGGCGAGGTTGGAGCAGCTGACAGTGTCAACAAGCGACGCTAAACTCAACGCTAATTTTTCTCCCTGCTTTGTGTTACTGAAGCAACTCTTGCTCCGTGTCAGTCTTCCCTCCCTTTGGCACGGTCGCATGAATGAGATCCTTGAGTGTGTGTTGTTTCAACCATTATTTTCAAACCTTGCCTTGTTTGAGATTAGAGGAAAGCTCCTCTGCTTTTATGGGTGATGCAACCAGATTTATCAGTCGGTCGGGATTTTAAAACTTGTAGTGCGTGCAAAGTAGGTAACTCCAAAAGTAAGGATTGGATTGTGATGGAAGTTGGTAGGATGATAGAGTTTAGATGAGGGACAATCCATTTTGGATTTGATCCAGAACCAGATCCAGATCTTACGACATCATATCACATACCACCTCTCAGTTTATCAATATATCTCTGCACTGGATTAGTCACGACAAAAGTGGGTTTAATTGAGGTAAATCTAAGCAACTTCTATCTCAAGGTGGACATGAAGGGTACGTAATCAGTCTTCTGTCATTTATCCATCACTCATCTTACCGTCCAGCCATTGATCAGGGATGACAATGAGACTTCATTTCTAGTCTCTCGTCCCTGAAAGCAGCACAACATGATAGCAGTCATATTTCATTCAGTGTTTGAAGAAAAATGAAGGCCCTTCTGTTGTCCTCGTTCACAACTCAGCGTACCATCAAATTGGGGTTGAAAGTTCTGAAGTTGTTTCTTCTCTCTCTGGTATGATGATGTTTGGGTGTTTTAAAAAAAACCAAAACCTATAAAACGATATTTATCAAAATGTCTGACTTGTATATGAATTTGAAGCTGTCTTGAGGAAGGGTGGAGAGTCCTTCCAGCTGCGGACGTGGAGTGAAAATTTGTGTACCAGTCTGCGATGGCTGTCAGACCTGTATCCTTCAGTGACTTGATCAGACTGAGATGAAATCAACTTAAAATTGAAACAAATGGGACAATGTAACTCAAATGAAAGCTCTTGGAGTCTTCTTTCATTTATATTTAAATGGTCCTTTAATAGCTGCAAGCATATTAATCCAAACGCATGTGACTGATGTTGTTGTCTCTAGTGTATTTGACATTTATAGACAGCCGCTTCATCATTCCCGCTTTGGTGAATTAGCTGTCAGAGGACCGCAACTTGTGTGTTTTGTGTTGCATTTACGACGCGGTGGAAGTGCAAGCACGTTTCCACGTGTACGTGTTTTCTTTGTTGATGTTTATTTCAGTTGACGAGTGCATTCATAATTCGTACCAAGATATTTGTGGGTGTTTACAAGTAGTAATGAAAATTCTCACCGCCTGGCTCAGTTACATCTCAAGGCCACGAACGCCTCATCACTCTGGAGTCAAAGACAAAGATGGGAGGACCAGGCATGAAGACGATCATTCATTATCTCTCCTTATTTCCATCACATTTCTGTTTTTGTCAGATTCACAGCACTCGGTTTTCTTTATTCCCCTCCATGTCTTTCTCTCTCCTCACTCTCTCTCCCTCTCTGGCCCCTTTTTAAAAATCTCCAACAGGCATGTCTCAGCCTTTTCAAATTACATTTTCCCTGCAGGCAGACGTTGAAAACCTCAGTTCTACTTAGATACACATGTAATAACAGTTTCCTCAAACACTTGACGCATCTCCATTTTACTCAAATGCAGATTTGTCTAAACTGTATTTCAAAGTGAAATGACTCTCCCTGCTGCGCTGGGTAATTATACTTGTGAAATGGAAGCAGAGCCGCCACCGAGAGACAACTGCCTTCATTTAAGTATGAAATAATTTCATTTCTATAGCTGTATAACAAATACAGAAATAACTGGAGAAGACTGGTAGATGTTAGATGGTAGACGATCTGCTTATCATTTTGATTATTTTTAGCAGAATGACTTGTGCAGAATGCGCACTGAGACAGATTCTGTACGTTGTGGTGGGATTTCATCAAGTGCCGCATAAGAACCGTCTCCACCGCTCCTTGCCAGTGCGTCCGTGCAGAAACACGATTGGCAAGACATGATTGGCTGTTTGGGAGGAGCGACGTGTGTCTCACTGTTACTTTGGCATTTAGAGAGACTTTTAGAGCTTTATGTTACTTGTTTAGTTCCCTGATGGCTCTGATATCACTTTAAGACATTCATTTTTTAAACTTAATTTTATGACATCAACCCATTTTGTTTTATTATTCAATTATTAGTTTTATAATCTATTCTATTCCAAATGTTTTTCCACATTTCTAATCGGGCCTCAACTTTCCAAATTCTGACTCCTACGTCCTAATAAGTATTTGAATGGCTTACGTGTGTGTTTATGTGGTGTTTGTACAAACATTGCTTCGTCAAACCTCAGTGAAACTGAGAGAAGCTGATGCCACTTGAATGATTTGATTCACTTGATAAGGCATTTTATATCAAATCTGCTAATAAAAGTACAAGAGAAGCAGCATCTTATTTTGCTCTCACTGCATTTAGATTGCCTATTTTGCACATGAAAAAAAGTTGGATTGTATCCTTTTATGAGCGACTTTATATTCTGTCATTTTAAATTGCCGCTGAGGCGATGTCATATATTTAAGCAGGTGTTTTTATTCTTTGTTTGTTTTTGTTTTTTTTGCACGTTCTTTTAAAAAGCCTCTGAATGCAACTATTTAGAGCAATCTTTCAAACGGTCGGTTTATCTCTCAGTACCTTATTTTTAACATCCATTGCAATATAAGACCACATAAATAGGCCAATAGAGGATTTTTAAGCAACTTGTGTGTAAGATGCATAACAATCAATAAGACAGCACCTAAATACTCCCCCCTATTAATTTTTCTTCCTCCTGTGTCTCCATGGTAACCAAAAGATGGGTACTCTTGAGGGTAATTGGCAGCATATGTATGTAAATGTTAGCGTTTCACATTAAGACCCAACTTAATGAGCAAAAAGGAGAGGAGACGGTAGATCTTAAAAGCCTTGATAGGTGAATCAGTGTTGGCAGTAATTGAACTACTGACCTTTTTAAGAGTCATCTTGAGGATCTCGCTCCGTTAAGGCCTGCTGAGTCCGTCCTGGAGGCTGCTCTGCCAGCAGGTCAGGCATCACGGACTGCTCGAAGGGCATCTCAGGGGCGTTGAAAAGCTCTGAAGGGGTACCGCATGTGTAGTAGTCATGTGCAGGCTGACAGCATTTTGCCTTTTATGATGTGGCCTGTATTTAAATACCACACTGAAAAGTTGACCTGGATATAAATGTTAAAAGTCTCAAAAGTAATTTCTGCTGCTTGGGGTCTCTTAATCAATAACAGAAGATGCAGTTTGATGAACTGAAGTAGCGAGGAGGGAGTTTTCATCTTGATCATTGAATCAGTGACAGACAGAAAACACGCTCTAAGGGAAATATGTCATATTGATCTCATTTCAATTCTCTGAGGCAAAGCCTAATGAACAAAATTAACTTGATAGGTCAGGCCCAGATGTTTTCTCACAGCAGCACATCTGGTAAGGTTTTGAAAACCATACCTTTGTGTCATCTCCTTCAACTGGAATTACGTTCTAAAACACAGCACAGCTGCACTGCTGGGCCTCCACTGCCTGGCGTTCCGCAGCAAGTTTTAGCCTCAGTTCTGGACTGGATTATCATGGACTCTTTGCTTTGGTCTTTCGTTGGTATTTTTTATCTTTCTCCTTGTGGTTTATATTAGACCCCTTACCAGTTCCTGCTGTATTTTGCCATTCATTTCTCTTCAGTGTGTTTTAGCTATTCTTCCTGTCTCTGTCCATTTTCCCGCCTTTTTTTGTGGCTCACCAGCGTGTTAATTCGTCCTTGTTAGCCACAGTCCTGTCTTATCAGCTGCTTCCCTGCGTTTGTGTTCTTCTACCTGATGTTGTGTAATCGTAAAGTTTGCATTGCACCATGGTTTGATTTTCTGTTTCAGTCATTGTTGGATTGTCCGTTCTGCCACTGTTTTTGCCAGCCTTTGGCCTCACGCGTGACTTTTCTTCATTACTTCTCTCACTTTGTCACGTTTCTGTATCTGTCTCAATAACTCTCCTGTAGCTCTCAAAAACTGTTTGTCGATTACTGAGCATACAGCTGGACAAAGAAAGATGTGGATCATACCAGCTGGTGTTCTTTTTAAATTGAAGTTTTAAGGCAGTTTTGCTGTTGTTTTGTTGCTGTGCCTGTTGTTAGTAACCAGTCACCGTTAGCTTCAAGCTAAATATATACATGGCTGGCTCTGTCTGCATTTGGGAGTCACAAAGAAGTGATACAGGAGAGAAAAACACATCTCTGTGAGCTCAAGACAATATTTGTGAGTAATATGAAAAGAACAATAAACTTTTGGGGTAAAGTAACACTCATGCTAACATCTTTCCTGTAAAGGAGCAGCAGAAAATTCTTCGATAAATCCATTGCTGGTGTCTTCTGCCAAACTAAAATGTAATCAGCTACAGTTACCCAACTATTAAGAGCATACTTGACAGCTCAAAAATCAGTAGTCAACACCAATAACTGAATTTGTATGCCCGACAAGTAAAAACTCCAAATTGAAGACAACCAGCTGTGTTTCAATTCCAATTTGCACCTTTCTGAACCCTTATTGCAGTGCTTTGGGAGCCACGCGGTAACCAAAACAAACAGTAAACAACAAATAAATGGATCAGTCACCTGTAACGGAAAACACCAGAGGTCTCTATAGAGTCTGAGGGCAAAATAGAAGGAGGGGAAAAAAAGTAATATCATTTCACGTTCTCAAAGCAGCAAGAGAGCTGGGATGCAAATACACAAAAACAAACAAGGTATATGTGCACAAATGATGTTGTGGTTTATAAAAACAAAACAGGAAAATATTGAGCTGAAGAGTGTATAAATTACATGTTGCCATCTAATTCAGCCCATGGACCTCTCTTTGTATTTCTCTGCTCAGTGTGTGTGTGTTTGTGTTTCTGCTTCCACAGTGTGATGATATTAACTAATACACACACACACACTTGCAGAGATGTGGACATAGTTCCTGCTGTGGTTATATTTCTTGACAACAAACAAAGAATATTGTCCTCCTAACTGCGATGTGTTCACACACTTGTACACACAACATTTCCTAGGTATATCTCACTTCAAGTGTACAGCACACACACACACACACACACACACACACTCCTTCCAGCTCCTGCCTCTGTGTGTTTGTATGACAGTATTAGCAGTCTCGAACACCTGCCGCTAGTAGAGGAGGCGGCCTCTTTTGTCCTCTTCCTTACGGAGAGCTAAATATCCAAAGTACTCATGATGTGGACTCATCATGACAATCAAATGATTGGGTGGAGGATGAGACCAGAAGCTGGTTCCGCAAACATTTAGTCTCATCAAGGCATTGCGCAGGTATCAGCATTTAAGTTTTGCTGAAAGCACGCAGAGATTAGACACTCTCAGGGTTGCTGTGGATGATCAACTCACCCATGCAGGTGTGTCACTGATATTTGAAAGTCTTTATTATGGCGTCAGACAGCTGTCAACATCATGACAGCGCAAATACAAACTAAACGAGCACAGGATCAGGAATTGAGGGCATAAAAAACATAACATTGAGAGGTCAAAAATAATCTTGTTTTGTCTGGAGCGTGTAAATTGTGACAGAGAGCAGTTGTGAGACAGTGGCGCTGCTCTCTCTCTCTTCTAATTTACACGCTCGCTCGCTTCGGGATGTTTTTTCGCTCTCGATATTTTTTCCTACCAGAAATACGTCACGGGGGTAAGGCTCGACAAGACGATTGCCGATCGAAGTTCGTCGGCGGAATAGGCCTGTTAACGGTCAGCTTTTTAAATCAATTTTTCGTAGGTGGCGGTCATGCAACGAACATGCCATTAAACCACAAAGAAGAAGAAGGAGTAAAAGAAGAAGTTTGCCGAAGTACTCCTGTTAATGATCAGCAGCGCCAAAACTACCCTGCTCCATGATTTGATTCTTATTTTTATTTTTAAGTGTTATTGTGTGAAGTCCTATTTAGATCAACAGTTGGTAGAAAACAGTCTTAACACAGCAACTATCTCAGGAAGGTATGGAGTCACATAAGAAAATTGATTCAAACAGCTGACCGTTAACAGGCCTATTCCGCCGACGAACTTCGATCGGCAATCGTCTTGTCGAGCCTTACCCCCGTGACGTATTTCAGGTAGGAAAAGATATCGAGAGCAGCGTCACCGTCTCACAACTGCTCTGTCAATATTTACATGCTGAGACAAAACTTTAATTGCCACAAGATTATTTTTGACCTCTCAATGTTATGTTTTTTATGCCCTCAATTCCTGATCCTGTGCTCCGTTAGTTTGTATTTGTGCTCTCATGATTTTGACAGCTGTCTGACGCCATACTTAATTTACTACTGTTTTGGTTTCACTGATCCATCTATAGTTTGGTTGAGGGGAGAGACAGAGAGACAGAGAGAAATCAGCTGATGGGCAAGAGACAGTAGCTCATACTGACAGATTGACGGTGATACTTTCCTGGTGTTTATTAGCAGGAAATTAACAGCAGAAGGGAGCGGAATCACACCAGTACCAGTGTGTGTTTATTAGCAAAGTACAGCGGCACCAATCAGCAAAATTCAAGCCCTGGCAGCGCAGCAACGTGCCAGTAACAGGCGTCACATCTCAAGATAAAGCTACCAGTGGGTCCCTACAAGCAGCACAACGGGCCAGTGACTGACATGGAGGTTTTTCAACAGTTATGGAGAAACTAGTTAGTGACAAGTTGACAAATGGTGTCATTGCTTTGGCCCACAAGCCGTTTATTGCCAACTGCTGTTGTTGAGCATAACCTGAGAGGACATGACAGGTAGGAGTCTCATAACTTCGTAAGTTTTTATTTAAAAACACCATTGCTTGTCGCAATATTTATAAAATCTTTTTTTCTCTGAATAATTGACACAGTCATATTTCTGTGTATATGGTGTGTACAATACAAGTACGCAAAGCAAACTCCACTAGAATAATAAAGAAGTGAATCAAGCCAGCAGGATGACATGTCACTGTAATTGTGATTTGGTCATGTCATGTCTGGTCACGAAGGAGGCCCGGTCTTGATTTAGACTGACAGTGCTCTCAGCAGCTGTTCCCCCCCTCAGCATTAAACCCTCCGATTTCAGTATTCAGAAGTCTAAAGCCGTGCCTTGAACCATCCAGAGGACAAACTATGATCTAACTAGATGGACATCCAAGAACTGGAAGAAAAATTTAGGTTTGGCTGAGTCTATTTTTGGCAACCGCATCTCCCTTCCTGAGTGTCAAAGTGTATTTGTCACTCATTTTGTCATGTGTTTACTTGGCTTTGATTGAGTTGTTAGGAAATTGTCTGGCTAGTTTTAGTTGAAGGGACATTTAGGTGAGAAAGAAGCCAGCAACCAACAGCTGCCACTAGCATTTGGGGCAGTTGTTTGTGTCAAAGTCCAACTATGGATTGCTTGCTTTTGCCAGTTTTTGCTAGTTACACACACACACACACACACACACACACACACACACACACACACACACACACACACACTCACATATATATATATATTTTCTATTACAGACTGTCAAAACATGCAGCATTTGAACTTTTATGTGACAGATGCCATCTAGTGGCTGTAGAAAATTCAACTACAGAGTGTGTTGTGCGCGAGGAGGGTGTGTGCATGGTTCGGACCACCCTCTGACTACAATCATCAAGTCAGTTTTATTTGTATCGCGCCAAATCACAACAAAAGTTATCTCATGACACTTTACAGGTAGAGCAGGTCTAGCACCACACTCCTTCAATGAATTTACACCCAACAATTCTCCATCAGCAAGCACATCCTGCAACAGCAGCGACGAAAACCTTCCTTTTAACAGGCAGGAACATCGAGCAGATCCAGGATCAGTGGGGACGGCCTTCTGCCTCGACCGGTTGGGGGGAAAGAGAGCAGGAGACACTGTCAGACACTGGTGTAGGAGACTCTTGTTCAATCCTCATTCGCCTGCTGCAAGTTGGTTTATGAAAATGTGCACATTTGCCAGAAGTTCGGACTAAACGACTCACACAGTTGTTTGAGCTGTAGAACTTGTTGATTTTATCACATTTCCTTTTTTGATATCAGGTTACTTTAAAGAAAAAGAGTGGGGCTCTGCATATAGTCAAAAAATAACAATCCAGACTTTGATCTTACACAGTGGACCAATAACAATTAAAATAATTTTATCACCCTCACATGAAATGGACTGATAAAAAAAAAGAAAGAAAAGAAAGAGTCAGACTTCTCCAACATGCACTCATAAAACCAGATCATAAAGTGTTTATGTTCAGATAAACTTTGGCACCTTTAATTTCTAATTAAATAGCACTTAAAATGGGACATAAACTGACATCAGCTGTAGATGCAAGTTAATAGCGTGAATGAAGATGAGAAGGTTACAGTATCAATTACAATCGAACAGAAATGTCCCGTTGTTTTGGTGATCCTAAAAAAAACAACCAAAAAACTATTAAAATGATGAATTGGAGAGAAATTCAATGTACATCAAGAGAGAAAATGTCTTCAAATTATCTGCACACATTTAATTAAAAAAAAAAGATGTTTAAAAACGAAAAATAAGTGTCTTCTGGGGAAGTATTTTAGAATATCTTGTGACGTTAATAACAGCGCCTGCTTCATCCGGGCTTAGTTGCCCTTGAGCAAATCACCTAACTAGCAACTGCTCCCCTGGCGCTGCAGCTGTCAGTGACGACAGTGTGTGTTCAATTTAAGGAGGAAGGGAGATGCTGAGTCCCCTCGGGGATTAATAATGTGTTTCAAATTTTTCACTTTCAAGCCGGCAATCATTTTGTCACAGCGGCTGCAGGTTTCTCATATGATAAACATTTAATTTCATACGAAACATTCAGGTGCTTTAATTTATTTGATTTTTTTTTTTCCGAGAAAAGAGAAGTCAAGTGTTCATTGGTAGTTGAACGGAAGCTTTCCAAAGCCATAAACTAAGAAAATCATTTAAACCCTTGCGAGGGAGTGTTAACCGAACCAGTGTGTTTTCAAGTACTCATTTCATCATCCTTTTTCAGGCAGTCAGGAACTGCAGGACACGAGGCAACCAAGCCAAACAGGCTATTATGCAGCAGTTAACTTTGAACAAATTAGGACAACATGAGGCGAATCTTGGATGATTTAATATACACAAAGATACATGAAACAAGCGCAGGACGTGATGAAGCTGTTCCTGTTCGGGTGGCAAACACTGCAACAAGCTACATCAATCTTTCTTTCTTTCTTTCTTTTTTTTGTACTAGCATGAGAGGATGTATTAGTTGGACATTATAACAACAGACAGCGAAAGCTATAAAGGAACAGTTCACCCCAAAAACACGAGTTCAGTCGTTATCTACTCGTCGTCATGCCGACGGAAGGCCAGGTGAAGTTGTTGTTTTTTTTAAATCCTCGAAACACTGCTGGAGTTTCACAGGAAAAGGTGTTGCAGTACTCTCACCGGGTTAATAATGACCAGTTTTCCAGTGTTAAAACACTTTTTGCCTTTTCATGTGTTATGATAAAAACAACAACAACTTCACCTTCAATCAGCATGATGGAAAGTGACTTAAGTTTCATTTTGTGTGTGTCATCCCTTTAATGTTTTCTTGAACAAACTAACTTGAACGAAGGGGGAACAAGGGGGAAAGGAAACATAATCTGCAATTTAAAATCTGTTGATGGCAATCTTTATGTAAATCTTTTTATATGATGAGTGATTTCCCAGGAATGTGATATTTGTAATTTATTTATTTCCTTTTTTCTTACCTTGCTTATTTCACTTTTGTTAGTGAAGCAGAATTTTAATTATATTATTCCTTGGGGGAAAAAAAAGAAGATCAATGTCAGCACCATGGACAGCGACACCCAGAAAACAACATGGACAGGATCCCCCAACCTTGGAGAAATTTGGCCAAAATGAATACATGAATTCCTAAAAATGATCAAATACAAGAGGAGATAGTCCAGACCAGTTCAGTCTGAGCTTTTGTCCTTTGTACTTTTGATTGGCACGGTAGAGGTCACCAAAGATGATAGAAGAAGAACTACTGTCTTCTCTCCTGTGATTGGTGGGTTTTCTTGCTATTTTAATCCAACATCCTGCGTCTTTTAATCTCTACAATCTATATGCTTAGCTGCTATTTTATACCTGTCCACCAGATGTCCTCGTACTTTCTCCCCCTCCATCAGCTGCCATTTTCCTCCTAACGTCCCCACTTGTTAACATATCAGCCTCAGTTGCTGCCCAGGTTTGTTCACTCTGGTCCACACAATCCTGTTGTACACTTATGTTGCAGGTATCAGGTCTAATTCCTGTTATCCATTTCCTGTTCCTGATTCCCTGTGTGGTCTGTGTTAGCTGTTTCTTGACCCGCTGCTTGTTCAGACTGGCCTCTTGTTCCTGACTCCAAGCTTATTTCTTTGAACACATCTCTAGTGCAGTCCCTTTTCATCAACCTGCTCTGCCTTCCTGTCAGCATGGAGCTGCTTTCTGTTTAGGGAGATGGGACTTTGTGGGGTTACATTTTTAAGGTAGAAAAGCTTGGATTTTTCTATCAGTTCCCCCCATCCCTTCTGTTAATACCCCTCCACAATAACTTTATTGTCTTTACTACCTTCAATCTGACGTTCCTCTGCAATTCTCTGAGTAATTCTCTCCATCTGTTCACCCTCGCCATCCTCTGTCTCTTACAGTATGTCGTCTTGACTGCCTCTCTATCCATCTGCTGGAGTCGGCCCTTGATGAACATATCGATGCCATCTGGTGGACACTCTTATCCAAAGTGACTCATGGTGCTGCGACACATGGGAGCCGTTCAGTTTTAGCTCGGGACGACCCAGCAGGAGTTAAAGTCCTAATCCTGACATTGTTTGCTGATTGCTTTACTCGACTAAACATTGCCGTCACGGTTCAGTCCCTCCATAAATCTGTGGGGGAAAAGTACTTATTTCAATACAGTTATTGTTTGACAAACTTTCTTTTTTTCTGCTGAATCTCTCATTTATAAGTAATCGTAGATGCTTTATTGTTGTGGGACTTGAAACTTCAACATTTGTTAAACTTCCTCATACCAAAGAAGGATACAGATAAACCTCATCTCAAAGCTCTTTACAGTTTTATTTCATTTATCGTTAAATATATGCACAGTATTTATAACTATTTTTTCTGGTTTCTCACAAATCCGTAACTATGAGTACCATCACTAATAATATTCTGTATCAAATCACTGAAGCGTCATGAGGCAAAATGATATATTACAGTTGAATGTGAACTTTTACACCCAAAACTACACGGAGAACAATGTATAGAGCAGGATTAGACATTTAACACTGATAGGAAATACAAATGCTCTCTGGCCATTTAGTGTAACGTATTCTTCTGAAACATTCGTATGATATCTAACAAAATTGTATCCACATTTTCGCATTATTTTAGGAATATTTGGCAACACGAGGGATCAGCAATATGACTGCAGCAGAACCTGAAGCAAAAAAACTGGACTTATCTTTCTATTGTCAGTGGAAAATGCAATATTTTAAGATACAGAAAGTTTACAGTTAAAATACAAATAAAATATACATGCAAACACCTCATCATCTCACTGCCTTCTTGCTCATGAGACATTGGTCATATATTAACTGTAGTGCGTTACATTTTGTAGAACAGACTGTGTGAAATTTTGTAACATTTAAAATACTGTGTAATACCTGTGTCATATTATAGCCTTTTCTTTTCAAAGTGAATTAATATATTTTCAATTAAGTGCTGCAAATTGACTTTTGAAATTTGCAAGAATTTCTCTCAACATAAGACCAGGATTTTGTGGCGCAACGTGATATTTAAGCTTCAGTGTACTAAAATCTTTATGTGGAACACTAAAATCCTCGATAGATTTGAAGATTCTAATCTAATGAATCCAATTCGGTATAATTAAGTGTGTTTATGATATACTTAGATACCAAAGTGAAGTGAACTAGAGCTAAATCAACCGGCTCCAGCTATTCCATGGCTCTAACCTTCGTTTAAAAGAAAATTGGTGCTGTACTGAAAAGTCATACACTCCACTATTTAGACACACACACATATATATGTATATATATATATACACACACACACACACACACACACACACACATATGAGACGAACTGCTTTCTTTTCATAGAGAGCACTGACCATTCAAGAAGTAATTTGCTAGTAAAATCTTTCCTGCAGTGTTCAGATTTAGCACTGCTCCCTATAATTCCAGACCTTTCTGCAGCAATTATGCTTGAGAGATATGATAAATGCTTCAAGGTGGACTAGAATGACGGCTGCTGCACAACTGAGCATCAGTTAAGCAATCTTACATGTCTCCAAGCTGAGGATGTTCTTAACATTTTAATTAGACCACACATTAAATTGCTGAGAGGTACAGTATTTATTTCTTTCTGTCAGAGCAAGGACACGCCGAGCTGCCTGAACAGAATGGGACCCGCGCTGAGCGAAACATCAGATAAATCAGTCATCTTGCAGGTCTGTCTACAAGTCCAGCAAGTTTTAATGAATTAACTTTTTTAATTGGGCTGTGTTTTGACAACCTCAGATCCCATCCCAGCTATGCTGCAGTTTTTACCCTTGCTTGTATAGCTCCAGCGCATTGATGTCTTTGTGTACTTCTCAAAAGCTTCTTAATCATCCCAATCAATTTGATTCGTTTCATACAAAAGTTTTAATTAGAGCTGGTTTTTTTTCTCAATCTGTGTGCCTTTCGACAAAGTCATGCGAAAGATTGGTTTGAGATAGAGAGAGAAGCTGATGATTCGGTCCTGCCCTCCGCTTCCTGTTCCTCTGAGCATTCCTTGTGTTTCCATGACTCATCATCATGTGACTGAGCCAGATTCTAATCAGGTCTCTGCACCTGCTGCTGGTTTCTACAATATTACTCTGACTAACGCCAAAGATAATCAAGGTTGAAAGGAAGCTGGTGCATCACCTGGCTAGACTAACCACATCGGTGCACACTCCCATGGCGCATTTATGGCGACAGCATGTAGTCCTTAACAATTAATACTTATTTGATAACAGATTTCTAGCAAATCGTGGACTTAATATGTCCCACTTTTTCTTCACGAGGCAGAAATCCTACTGTGAGTTGAGGGTTGTGTTCCCTGACAAAAACTGACATGAAAAAAAAAAAATCCCTGATGACAAGCAATGAATTAAAATAATTCCTAATCAGTAACACAACACAACACAATCACACAGATGTTGCTTCTGAGGGATGACTTCATATCTGCCTACATCCTGCATGTAGTTGTATATCCACTAGGGGTCCATATGGTGGTCGTCTTTGGCTGTGCCGTACTGTATTTACACCATAATACATACAGGTTTTTTCAGGCATTAAAACTCTGTTCAGAGTGAGAGAGAGAGAGAGAGAGAGAGAGAGAGAGAGAGAAAATCATACAAATTCTACAACTGTTTAAATAATCATTGTATCATTAAAACAGAGGCAGCGTTTTATATGTAAGTGGAGGCTATGCTTCCTGCACCCGGAGTTCATTTGCCAAAAAAAAGTCCACCAGACAACGACAGATATTGCTTGTTCACACTACAAATTGTCTCCTCAGAAATTCGGACAAGCGGCTCCAAAATCAAAACAACCTTTCAGTCATGTTGTCAGCTAAAGCTAGTGGGGCAAAACGTCAGTACACTGAGAGTAGAGTAGGGCAATAACGTGACAGCCACAATTCTTTCTTCTGTGAGACCAACATTGATCTTCCAAAAAAAAAAGAAAGAAAAAAAGGCATGATATCATTTCCCATTCTTCAGGGATGGAGGAGACAGATCACGGTCTGCTGCTCCTGCCACTTCAGCTCTACAGTCTAGAGCTCAAAATGAAAAATCACGTTACTGATTTCCAAATTTTCAGTTATGAAAAATGTCATAGGTATCAGTCAGCAGAGGATCTCATTGTGGATAGATAGAAGCACAGTTTTCCTGCAGACGGTTGCAAACATAAATGTTTCCTCTCATTCCCGCAGACTTCATTTAGAAAATCAGTGAAATTATTACAGCTGTGAATGATTGTGTCTGTCTCCATGGCGACCGTCTGTCCGGCGTGACCCGTGCCTCCAGCAGGAAGTGGGCCATGAACTCTATGTCTGTCCTCCATGTGAAGATGAACAAACATGAGTTCAACTGACCGCACATTGGTAATCTTGATGCTTACTTTCCTATCTTCAAAAAAAAAAATCATAAATTATACATAAAGTGACAAAACAGGTTGTTTTTTTTTTTAAACCATGTAATGCTTTAAGTTACAAATTAACCTCGTGATAATCTATTTGATTCCCAAGTCAGACCATTTTTGAGCGGATTGAATTGATGCTTCAGCTTGTGCTTTCAAATTAGAGTTTTGATTTGAACCCGTAAACCGGTATTATATTTGTGTGCAGCAGAGTTTGCCAATTAAGAGGTGAACATTTTTGGAACTTTTATTGGCATAGTTGGCTGGACAACAGGCTGCCGATGGCCACCTGAGGTGTGTTGACCTTCGATGTGTTCAGATGTGAAAATATCCCGCCACTGACATCTTATTTAAGGATTTACTTTGAGTGCTTTTTTCACTTCGGTGTGTTTTGGTGTTAATGGGTAGGAGGGTACAGCGAAAAAACTAAACTCAAAAAAAAAAAAAAAATTAACAAGCAAGAGCTAGCGAGCGAGCAGGCGGGCGAGTGAGCGAGCTTTGAACATTTTTAAATAGTTTTACTCTCATTTTGATGATGATGAGCAGGTCTTATCGCCGCCGCAAGTCCTTTTCAATTCAACACCCTGCACAAAGAAAAACCTTCACCAAACTGAGACCAACTTTCATTCGGACGTGGAGCTGAGCGGTAATTGGAAAGCTTAATTGGTGAGATGGCATCTTGTTAATTGAATTAGCAGCAAAGAGAAAGAACGAAAATGCCAACTCAGGACAAAGTCATATCGTGACATTGAGAGACTGAATGAGAAAGAAAGGCGAAGTTGGTGGGGGAGGGACCTGACAGATAAACGGTAATACATGGAGAAGAAAAGAGATGTAGACAGGCAGATACAAGTGTCAACAGCAGCTGAAGAGACGAGGATAGATGGCCGAGAGGACTCTTCAACGGGAAAAGGACTTATTTAAGAGAAGGGAGCCAGGACTGAATGTTAGGTGGTGAATGGAAAACAGGACAAAAGCAGGAGGGAACGACGGACTTCAAAAGTATGCATTAAAAAAAGATCATGTCAATAAGATTTCAAGGTTAGTGTCGTAACTTGCATTCATTAGCATTAACGTAGAGAGAAACGCACACATTATAAACTGCACCCGCATATACTTGGAGTCCCTGTATCTCCAGGGAGAAACTCCAGGGACAAAAGACTCATGGCTGATTAATGTTACAGCTAAGTGAACTGTGTCCTATTTCAGAGACATAAATGTCATACGTGTGTGTGTGTGTGTGTGTGTGTGTGTCTTTGATTGTGTCTCTGCCTCTATAAGCTTTTTTGACAGAATAAAATAATTGTTTTTTTCCCTCCCTCTCTTAAGCGCTGGCTTTTGTCTCCATGTTGAAAAGGTCTCGCTGATTTGTCAGAAAACTTAAACCCATAGATTTTGTCACGAAACTAAGCAGCGCTGCATGAAAGTGAAGAGAGAACATGTTTTTTAGAGAGAAGGAGGGGAAAGGAAAAGATGGAGGGCGTTTTAAAATAATGCTTATGAACTTGGCTGTAACAGTATTCAGGTATTAAAATTGAATTAACTTCCCTTCATCAAATCCAAAACAGCTGAATCACAACTTTGTGAAGTGGCTTTTAATGTGAACTCGGAATCATATTTCGGTCCATGACCCAAAAACAGTCCTGAACTGAGGTTACAGTTGGGTTTGTGTCATCCACCACCTCTCCTATTAACCCCACATGTTCTTTCCAGCAGCAGAAATCATCTGATTTAAAAGTGTACATTGTTTTTTGGGTAACAAGAGAGGGGGCGGCATGGCTCAGAGGTAGCATGGCCGTCTAGCAACCGATGGGTCGCTGGTTCGATCCGCACTTCCCCGGGTGACCATGTCTAAGTATCCTTGAGCAAGATACTGAACCCCTAATTCCTCCTGATGGACTGGTGACCCGTCCAGGGTGAACCCCGCCTCTCAACCAATGTCAGCTGGGATAGGCTCCTCCAGCAACCCCCCCCCCCCCCCGCGACCCTTAATGGATAAGCAACAAGAGCTGCTATTAATCCATAGAGATTTTTCACCTTGAAGTGGCCTCACTTTGTTCGACATACCATCACTTCTATTCTATAATTGAAATGCCGGGAAGTTTTCTTCTCCTCCTCTCTCTGCAAAATGAATTGCTCCCTCCAGGGTCTTAACAAACTCAAAAACTCATGAAACTTTGCATACTCATCGGGCCTGAGGGAAATCTACATATTCTGTGGGTGTTCTGAATGGGTTTGCAAGTAAGTCTCGATGGTGCCCCCTAGAATTTTCTAGAATTTTCGAATCGTTCTCACCAAACGTGAGTTTCACCCATGCGCACCAGATGCAGGCGGCACAGGAAAACGGAGAAGTAAATGAATGAATAAAAAAATAAATAAGTGAATGTGACCTTAACACAGCAGGAAGTCCATCAGTCTTTTTATACGTATTTATTTATCGACAGGGACACTGAAATGCGCGATTGAAGTCGTACCAGTTTTCACTCATTGTAAATAAATTACGATACTCAGAGACGTTACTGTTTTCCATCTCCACAGTTTGTTCATAATAATCCAACAGGAAGAAATGATCCTTTAGATACATTTCACTTCGTAGCCTTATTCTTCGTCACGTGTGACCCCTTGTGAATTTCTTTTACCTGATGGACTGTCTCACTGACTTGTGTTGAACTAGCAAGGTCAGTCATTTATGAATAATCAAGAAAGCAGAAAGATGTTGTGAGGAAAACTAGTTTTCAAAGAAAACATGATCATATAAACATAAATTATAGTCGAATAACAAAAGGCCAAACCACTCAAAGAACTTGACATTCACTCTAATGATTTTTTCAGGTTTTATACATATACTGAATGTGACTTTTCATCTGAATCTTAATTCGTATTCCTTGAACCTGACTTTTTTTAAACGCCATATTTCATAAAAATGAGCTCTGTCCGTGCTTATTTTTATCGAAAGGGATTTTTTAAAAAAAAATAATTATGCACTGGAGGTATCAGAACATGGTAACTGTTTTGGGGTCAGATAGTATAAAAGGACTTGTTGGGTAACATAGGAATTTCTTTCCCCCCAAGACAGGTCAGATAACATGGATTCATGAAGCTTTTGGTGTTAAGAGAAAAAAAAAGGGACCCCACGCAGTCCTCTGGAGAAAATGTCTTCTCAGATGGCTTTTTAAAGTTTTTCTATCCAACGCTTTTCTTTTACGGAAATGAAATTGAAGGAAATTCTTCACATGAATGACTGTGTGATTGTCATAATGGCAGATGAGTCACAAAAATGAAAAATTGCATCTCTTGAGTGTGTCTTTGATATATTCGGTCATGTCTCAACCTTCTTCTCCCCTGTTGTTTCCTTTCATCTGTTTGCTTTCTCTATGTCCTCCACTTTACCCATCGTTTCCTCTCCTCTTTGACTCCGCTTGTAACCTTTAGTTTTTCTTTCATCTCGTCTCCTCTTATGCCGTCTTTCCTCCTTTCGTCCCTCTCCTCAGCGCCTCCCCTCCTTTCCCGACACTAACTTGCTTTTATTTCTGTCAGTCAAGAGCGCTTCAATAAGATGCTGCTGCATAACACAGACCATTACGTGTTACGGTCAGAACAAATCTCCATCTGGTGATATTTATAAGTAAAAGAAGCCATATAATTATTTTAAGACATGTGTATCTAAGTGTGACATTTATATTAAATATTAGTTACTTCATACCATCTTGTAGAATGCTAATATATTCAGAAGTTTTAGGCTGAAAGCTTTGGCATTTGCTAGTTTTCTTGGACACACAGGGAGTGAATATTTATTTTCCTGCGATCTGTTTAAAAAAAAACCCAAAAGAGACTTGGGCATTCTTTCACTGACTGAAGTGTTGTGGTCCTCTTCAAAATGACTGATATTGAATCCTGTAAAGTCTCAACTCCTCTGGCCGTCCTGCAAACAGCAGAAGTTGAGAGTTCTGATTTGTTTTTTTAACAAAATGAATCCAGCTGAGGTCGCCACTCGTGGAGTTACAGTTTTGACATCTCAAGTCAAGCCAGCCGCTCTCCAGATCAAATCACAGCTGTACGACTCACTTCAGTGGTCATGCGCGGGCGCGATTCGGTCGCGAGGTAGGTGATGTCATGAGGCATGAGGACCAGGAGTATGGGAACCAAAAGTTGCTGGTCTAATTGGTAACTTCCCTGTGAGCTACATCGAACTCTAAGAAAGTTATTCATCAGCACCACAGAACTGCCTAAAATATCATCGGCCAAAAAAAAAAACCGGCCAGACATGAAATTCGAACCACTAACTCCATCAGTTGGAAGTCTGGCAGTAGTCTGACACCAGCTCTGGATTTAAAACCAACAAAATATCTGGAACTTTTAACTGGTCAGCATTTTATATGAAACTGATGTTGGCATTATTTTCTGACATCAAACTTTGGAATCACATTCCTGCCCTTCAGATATTCAGCGAAGATTGCAGGGTTGTGTGTGTTGTCACACCTCTACTGATCACGAGACGAGAGGATGTACGGAAGCAAGTGTAGCTGCAAACTGTCACGACTGACAAGTTGAGTGAGCAGTCACTCCTTAACTTAAAAGCAGCAGCAGAGAGAGAAGACGGGAGAGAAGAGGAGAAGGAGCAAAAGTAGAAAAGCTACCTTAATTAGATTCCTCTGGCTTTTCAACAGTCACGGCCTAGTTTGTGTGTGTGTGTGTGTGTGTGTGTGTGTGTGTGTGTGTGCGTGCACGCGCATGCGTACATATGCCTCAAAACTAGCAACCAGTAGTGCACCAGCCACGTCATCATGGCAAACAATGTTCTATTCTGTCATGTAGATTTGTACAGAAAGGCTTAAAATTGCCTCCATGCCTCAGCTGTTTGTGCGTCAGCCCCAATTGTGTGGCCCTCATCTCATGACTGTAACATTTACAGCTGTTCCTGTTGACGTCACAGTATCTTTCACTGCAGTTCTGGTGGAAAACTGCCTTGTTTGACCTGTTATGTCGAGCGTTACCTGGGAAACGCTCAGGATTTTCAACATTTTCAGCCTTAAATAGCAGCTTGACGGCGCGTGCGCGCGTGGCTTGAGAAGTATCGACAACATGAACAAGTGACAAAATAGCAGCTCAGCTCTGCAACCTGAGTTCAAAATTTTGATGGCGTATTAGTTTTTTTTTTTCTAAATTTTGTGAATTGTTGTACGTCATCGTGTCCATTCACCTGAAGTCGAACGGCCGAGCTGCTTTTTTTTTCAGCGTTCATTTTATTTCAGGGAGTGTTTCTTTTTGTAGCTTGTGTCACGGCGGGATTAATCAGCACTGTTTTGGTTTAAAAAAAAAAAAGTCTTTCGTTTTTGTTTGTTGTTTTGGCCTCAGCTCACCCTGACATTGCCGCCTTGCTTTCCTGTGTGCTTTGCAATAAACAAATTCAATATGTTGACAAATTAGTATTTCAGCTTTTGGTTTAAGGGGGAATTAACGAACATGATTAATTTTATGATGAGTAGTGTTTTGTATTTAAATCAATTTGATGTCATTGTCCAGCAATTCACTAACAACAAGTTGACAGCAACTTGAATGGAAAACCTCCCTTGATGACAAAAACGTGGGACGACTGCGGGCCCTTCGCCCCTACAAATGAACCGAGAATCGCCGGAGTCACAAGGACGTGTTTAACATGGGGCGTCCGTTTAGGCGGTGCAGCCCGATTCATAGCAGGCTCTCCGTCTGGAGTAGAAACCAAAGCCTTTTGAGGTTTTAGCATTGAAAACAAACATGCTATTGTTCTCATCTTTGTATTTTGAGGTTATTTATACTCATTTCCAGTATTATTGGAAAATAAAAGTAATGGACAAAGTGCAACTGTTAATTTCTGCGTCTCAAATTTTTGGTATAATGCCACCATACGACGTGATGGCTGAAAGATTTAGGGAACGTGACATTCAGGTGTGTAATACATCCGTGGGACCAGAGACTGGAGTTTCTTTCATACCACAGATGAACAATAACTGCAATACAAAAAAAAAAGAGGAAAAAAATCTCTATGTCCTTAAACGTGAGTCACGCTGCAAGTTTTGAAAAAGTAAGAAGTGAGCAAAATATTGTTGTTGCAGCTAAGGTCATGTCAAGTTCATTCTTATATCTCATTTTTTCCATTATTGTTCAACAGTTGAGGTATTTAATAAGTTACTTAATAAGATATAAAACTTTAACTTGAGTGCAGGTTTTACTCTGAAAGTTTGGGCCTCGTGTCTTCTTACAATGTTTTTCTTGCATTTCAAAGTCGGTTCATTTCAAAGATCTCAATATCTCGGTATCGCATTCAAGAAACCAATTAAAACCAATCAACATTTCAACTAAGTTGGTGAATTGTCGCTCATTTATTCGCTTTGGCCGTTAGAAAAGTGTCCTTTGTTGGATTTAGTCACAGGTTTATATTTATTCCTGCGCACTGGTTTCAAAGACATTTACTTTATGCACGTAAATAATTCAAACTTTCATTTAACAAAGAGAAAGAGATGAAGTGAAGTGTGTTGGGCTGCAGACACATAGTGGCTGTTCCTGATGAGGTTTTTTTTTGGGGGGGGGGTGAGAAAAATGAGAGAGAAAATGTCTGACAGATGTACAGATTGCACCCTCTGCATTCCTTCTTTTATTCTCTCATTCGTCCCCCCCCCCACACTCTTCTCTTCATACTTGAACTAACCTCATCTTCCTCCTAGTTTTCCTGTCATCTCTCTTCCTCACCTCTCTATCCCTCTTCTCCTCTCCATCTCCCTGCCCTCATGGTCATCATGAACTCTGATCCTCTCATGTGTAAAGATGAGCATTAAAAAAAAATGACTAATACTTAGGCCTACGCATCAAACGTATCAAAATACTGCGTAAGGGATTAAAAAAAACAAAACTATTTCCTGACAAATTGCATCTTACTTTTTTTCTGACCAGCAAACCAATTAAACTCAATACTACATTTACATTTACTGGAGCCTTCCAGACCCACCCCTGAGGTGTGTGCGTGTGTGTGCGTGCGTGCTTTTACGAGTGTATTTATGTGTGTGACAGTGGAGACGAATTGGTCTGTATGTAAGCAAGCAGGATATCAATAAACAGCAAAGAAAAAAAATCTCTTGCCTGTCCTCTTGCTGCTTTTCCTGAGGCGTTGGGTGGTGGGTGGTTGGGTGGGTGGGTGGTGGTGGTGGAGGGGGCGTTCAGAGACGCTGTGTGTTGCATTTCATTGTGTAGCGCCACAGGTTGCTAAACAAGAGGTTGAAAAATGGGCCGATCCTGCGAGCCGGCAAGAATTGATCACCGGAATGCCTCTTTTATCTCCTCTTGTTTTCATATCTCTCCTTATTGTCGGTGTTCCCTTTTTTACATCCTCCATTCTTTCTTCCTTGCTTTTTTTTCTATGACCTCTCTGCTTTCACTATCCATCTTTAATTTCCTCCATCTTTTCCTTCTTTTTCCCTTTGATACCTTCACCCTATCCTTTATTCCTCTAAATCCCCCTGCATCTCAACCTCTCCTTTCCCCACTTGTTCCCTCAGGTTATCTCTCCGAGCCTATTTCCTTTCTTCTCCCATGTCCAATTTCAACTCTGTTGTTTGAAAAACTCTTTTTTCACCCATCTGTCATTTGTCCTCTCTTCTGCTCTCCTCTCCAGTCCTGACAGCAGTAAAGGCTGTCCAATAAAACAGGCATAAAAATTCAATCCTTGTCTGGGCTCAATTTACACACACACACACACACACACACACACACACACACACACACACACACACACACACACACACACACGCACACACACGCACACACGCAACTGCAACATAAATCAGACATAAAAAGCCAATCCCTGTCTAAAGTCAATTTCCATAAAGATGCCCTAGAAAGGAATGAGATGGGATTAAATGTATGTTATGTGTAATGTTGACTCTCTATGTGTGTAAAGCTGGTTTTGTTTTCTATTTTTTTTTACATACAGTGGCTGTAGATTATCTTCCAGGTGTCTGTTTTATGCACATTTTTCATGTGTATGTGTGTGTGTGTGTGTGTGTGTGTGTGTGTGTGTGCGTGCGTGCCTGAGCTCCCAGGTGGTGTCAGCACAGTGTGAGTGCTAGTTGCTGTCGCTATGCTAATGATCCCTGTTTACATCACACATCACACCACAGGCTTCATCATATTATCCCCATGGGACCCATGCGCGCGCACACACACACACACACACACACACACACACACACACACACACACACACACACACACACACACACACGCAAGGGTCTGTACACAAAAAACCCTCTTGCTTACACCAAAAGCACACAAATATACTGTATGTGTCAGTAACTAGGCTAAACTGCTCATACACACACACACACACACACACACACACACACACACACACACACACAGAGTCAAGATACCTCTCCTAATGAGGCAGACATGTTTGCACTGCTGTCACAGGCTGAGGAGCTTGATCAGTTTCTAACTTTGGAAGTAGGCCTATCCTCAATGTGTGTGTGGCGAGGCATGAATATCGCTGCATATTAAAAGGGTAAGTGATATTCCAGATTTGTGCGGGTACCACGTGCCATTTAACAACGTGTAACTTCCCTGCCGGTGGCAAAAGTCTGCCAGTTGATGCAAAACATGGTGACTGCTCAAACTACTTATTTTTTCTCACCGTAATGACAGTCAGACCAGGTCCTCAAAATCCTCTCCTCCATGGTGGAGCTGACTGGTCGTGAGAGGGCGAGAGAAAGACCCACAGTGACAGTTTATTACTAAAACAACCTTGAAAGCAATGAGCTGGCTGTATTCTGGTCATTGTAGGATATCACAGACTTTTTGCTCTGATTGAATGTGGAAGTGTCTGTGCTTTGTGTGCGCGCGAACACTTGCCAACAGTTACTGCTGGAGGTAGCCACTGGAGGTCGTTTTTCACAGTGACATTTTTGTCCCTTTTGACAATATGGGATGTAACACTGTAATTAGACTCCAACTGTTTTACTTTTTCCACTTGTGTGAAGAATTCTTTAATTTTTTGGCATGTTTTTGTAGGATATAGTAACTCTTACACTAAAAAAGCTTTATTCAAAGCTCATGTTCTTAATAAATAGAGAAATTGAAAATGGACAGTCTCTAGGGGCAAAGTTCAGCAGATATCCAGGAAATGGCCGTTTCACAAAGACACGCAAATCTTCTCCCGTTCGTCTGTTTTCATGCTATATGCAGAAATGCTTATAGAGATTATTTTAATTGTCACTACAAACAACTCTAGTGAGTCTTGTGGCATCTGATTTTCATTGCAGCTGAAGTTACGTGGCCTTGAATGACTAGAATTCATGTCAAATTGTGGTCTTTGATCAACAACACGTTGTCCATTTACTTCAAAGATTGTTAAAAATTAATGGATTGATTGTTAACATGAATTGAGTTTTTTAAAAACAAAATTTGCGTGATCAGACGAATAAAGCACACATTGTTTCTGGCATATATTCATCTGAAATTAATGTTGGCTTGTGATGGCGAATAAGTGTTTTTTTTTTTTTTTGGCAGTGCTGATGTTCTGAGGATGCTAAAGATGCTTTTAATATGTGTGTACCTTTAATTAAGGTTTGCACTTGCCAGAAACTTGAGGTCTTGTTTGTTTCATAAGAAAATAGAATTTAAAAACCATGTGAACTAAAGCGTCTGTTTCCTAAAAAATATGCAGAATATTTCCTGTGCAGCTCTTACACATTGTCAGAATCACAAGGACATATAAACAGACTGCAGTGACACATTCACCTGTACTGACTTATACCGTCTTTGCTCACACACACACACACACACACACACACGCATGCACACACCATGTCAGCGAGGACAGTGTGACCTGTGTGAGCTTATAGCTACACACCACTTTCCAGTAATAACGGCTGTTACATCTAATCCTATTTCCATTTGGTGTGCGTGTGTGTGTGCGTGTGTGTGTGTGTGCAGTTTTTTTAAAATCACGTCTAGGTGTGTAAAGACGGAGATAGTGTCCATATTAGTGTGCATGCTTTCGGGTGAGTTGGCTGAAGTTTGTGTGGGTGCATGTGAAAGTGCCAGTCTTTTTTAATTCTCTTTCTAGGCAGGGGAGTGCTGATTCAGCTAAATTGTGATAGACCTGTTCAGCTCAGGCCAACCTACACACTCAACCACCCACACACACACACACACACACACACAAACGCTTGCATGCTGAGTCATACATAACGACTCACAAATGCAGGCATGTACAGTCAGTATATATTTCACACAAACTAAAAGCATTGAAATGCAGATAAAAAACCCTGGGGAACATTTTACTGTTATTTCTCTGGCTGGAAGTCCAAATCTTTTTGTTCCATGTACTTTGTTAATAAACATCTTTTTGTCACTAAGCAGCATTGGTCGGCAATCTGACTCAACCAAAAGTTGTTGGAGAAGAAGGTGCTGCATGCTTCATGTACAAATGCATCCTGAAAAAGGTGATGATGCGCATCACTTTATCTGTAACATCCTTTAGCTCACAGCCTAGCAAGCGCAGAGGACACCGGTGAATGAGACAATGACGTCCATGCATGTGGGGTGCGACCTCCTCTAGTCTGCTTACCAGACCTTTGTTCTGTTCCCAACGTAGCGGGAGACCCGACAGTCGCGATGAGGTTAATCCACTCAAATGACAGTGAATGCAGCCTGAACATGTCCTCCAGTTTGGTAAATATAAAAGCCTCAAGTGGTTTTCCCCTCTAATGGAATTAGAGACAGCAACTCTTCCCTGACTCCTTCCAATCAAAATATGTCACACAGATACACTTAGAGTACGTCTGTGCTGTCGGAGCTCTCATCAGTGGCCAGAGACGAGTAACAGGCCCGGCTCAGACCGCTGATGAAAAGTCCCTGAACAGCATCAGACAGTGCATCTATGCAGCGGGTCCTCGCAGAAAGAAGAACATATTTCTCTAGTGCAATAATGACTTCTATTGACTTGTCAATAGCCAGCTCCTCCAAAACAGCCACTATTACTTCTTCTCTAAATTATTAGATCTCTACGTCAGTGAATGGCCTGCTGTTATGTGCGAGCATGTGTTCCTCTATCAGACATGCACTTGTCAATTTTTTTGTTGAGCTGTAAGGCCTGGAAACAGGATCTTGCTGCTGTCCACGTAATCTGCTGTCAGTGCTTCAAGTTTGTGCTTTTCTGCCTTTGTCTGGAGCAGATAGGGCACTTGGAGGGTGTTGTGCTTTGTCTCGTGGTGCCGCCTTAAATTTTTGCTCTTTGCCAACAGCAACAACTTCCTCGCAGATAAGACAAACATTTGGGGAGTCAGGTAGGATGAATGCACACTTCTCTCTTTATTCGTTGGTGTACGCCCCAGTTTATGAGAAAAAAGGGAAATCATCACCTGATGAAGATGTCATGTTTTGGCCCGCTATTCAACTGCCTAGAAAAAAATTAATCCCCAGGATAAATTTCTTTGCCGAACCCTGATCGACAGTATATTCAAATTTTGCATATTGAATTTCCTTTTTTATTTTCAAAGCTATCCTTTCAGCGTGATGAGAGCGGTGACAGGGGAGGGGCTCCAGAGGACCTGCGGTTAATTAAAATGCTCAGTGTTCAACTACGTTACAAATCAAGGAGCTGCAACTGTGTCAGGTTATAATGACTGAAGCGACATGAAAGTTTAGTCTCAGCTGCACCAAAAACTGCTTGTGCAGACATAAGTGGAACATCATTAGTAGAATGATGGATATTATTCAATATTTTTCATAAAAGTTTGAAGAAATCTAAATTTTTTTTCGCTGTTCTTAATAGCCTGTCGATTTCAGTTCATTTAAGGGCGTCTAAGAGGAGCAACGACACAGGATTTTTTTATCCCTCGTGTCGGAGCAGACGCCTGGTAAGTATTTATGCTGCTACAGCTCACAGTTTAATTGAAAGAGGGAAGTGCAGGTGCATATTCTCACGAAACACAACAGAAGTTCACGGCTTCCAGGAAGTTTCCGAATTTGAATCGGAGGGAGTTATATATTGCCATCTTATATCATGTTGAACAATGATCTCTCATCAATTCATCAATATTATTATTCCATTTTGAGAGAAATATTTTGTTGATATATATATATATATATATATATATATATATATATATATACAGTATATATATGTGTATGTATACACACACACACACACATATACTGTATGTACACAGTGGCAAATGTGGAAAAATGTTTCAATAGGTGTGGCTTAGACACACACAAACAAATCAAACAAATACAATTGGGCAGCACGGTGGTGCAGTGGTCAGCACTGTCGCCTCACAGTAAGAAGTTTCCAGGTTTGAGTCCTGGCTCGGGCACGGGATCTTTCTGTGTGGAGTCTCCATGTTCTCCCTGTGCCTGTGTGGGTTCTCTCTGGATACTTCGGTTTCCTCCCACAGTCCAAAGACATGTAAGAGGGGATGAGGCTGATTGATACTCTAAAGTGAATGATAGACTGGCGATCTGTCCAGAGTGAACCCTGCCTCTTGCCCGAAGGCTGCTGGGATAGGCCCCAAACCCCCCTCACGACCCTTAACAGGATAAGGGGTCGAAAATGGAGGGAAAATGAACAAAACAAAATTCATGACAGTTTCAATATCTCTCTCTTACATATATATATATATATATATATATATATATATATATGTATATATGTGTGTGTGTGTGTGTGTCTGCTTTGTTCCTGCAAGAATGTGACAGACATTTACCCTCTCAACACAACTATAACTATTGTACACCCTGTAGAATTTACCACACATGCAATCCATTCTTCGTGACCCTCAGCACACATCTATTAGTACCGCAATTTTTTTTTAGCGTGCAGAATACTTTGAAAAAGTGTCCGTAAACTAATCAGTCCATTCAGTTTTATAACTTCTACATGAATTGCCGGTCTTGAACTTCTTGGGGAAAAACAAACGAACGACAACAACATCAAAAGTCTTTGGCATGTAGGCTGTTTTGGCAATTTTTAATTTTTCCTTTTCGAATAAAAAAAACCCCCAAATATATATATTGTTTCAGCACAATATCATCTACATTATGTATAAGCTTTTTTTTTTGGACTTAATGGGTTGACATTTAAATGAATAAATATAACAAATTATATCAAACTGCACTGTTGGAGCTCTTCATTTCCATGTCTTCCCTCAACTGGAGGAACGTTGGTGTGGTCCAGTCATCCAATTATCCAATCAATGTGCTCACCGTTGGTTATATCACCCACTATAAACCTCCTCACCTCACTCGCTCACCTTCACAGTCCATTTAGCACACAGGCCTTTCATATCCGAGCACCTTCCCACTCTCCTCCCATGTCATATCAGTACAACCTCTTCATTCTCTTCTCCACTATCAAGTACCATACTGGGTTTAGTAATGCCCCACAGAGTTCACCTCCACACTGGCTTTAGTGGAGAAAAGGAATCTATACGGTTTATTTTATGTCATCTGTCGTCTTTTTCCATCTGTCTTCCGTCTGTACCTTCCAACTTAATACTGTAATGCAGAGAGGGAGAGTTTATAGCAGGATAACAAGAGGAACACTGTTATTGCATATTGTCATAAATTGCTTCCTTTTTGCAAGGATATCACTCTAGTTTATTATACAGAGGGAACTTGTCACTAAATTGTAAAACTGACTTGAGCAGCAGTGTATTCAGGGCTAATCTTGTGTTTTCAGACGCCTTCTAAGGAAACTGATTGATGAAGCTTCAACGAATGAGTATATTTTACCGATGAATACGACCAAACAGACAAATGAAAGCAGAAGGAAACAGGAAACTTGAGAGAATTCCCTTAAATGTCTGTTTTTTTTTTGTGCGTGTGCCTCGTCATTAATCTGGTTGTTTTTCTTGTCACAATACTTGTTTCCTGCAGGGAGAAGAGTGTTAAGTCAACATCTGTACTGCTAATTTGGTTTCCTTGATGAAAATATGGTTGAATGGGAGCTGAGTGGTCAAAACAGCCTTAAGCTTGCGGTTGTTATGCGCTGATGTGCTCATCATTGGCCTTGTTAGAGCTAACTACACTTGGCTCACACTTAAAAAAACATTTATGAGTCAAAAAGTTCCTAACTTATTTTTGTTGGCAAATGAGACTGATTTGCAGACTCCATCATGTCTTCTTCACGGGGTTTGCAGCTCTCTGATGACGTCACTTCACAATGTTCCCAAGGCAACAGGAGGAAGATGGCTGCTCTTGTGTGAAGTAAATAAAACATTTTTCAACTTTCTACAAAGGTATGAGTGATTTTTTTCGCAACAAAAATGTGGGAATTATGAAATCATGCAACCCCGCATATTTCGCGCATTTTGCATGGAAATCGGCAATTTTTGCAGCAAAACTGTGGTGTCTTTGAAATTAATGCAGCCCCCGCATAAATGCGCGGAGTGTGGCTGATTATGTGTTGAATTATGTGACTGCATAATGGGAGGGACTGTTTATTGAAGTTCAGCTGCGTTTATATCAAAGCGTGTAGCCATCAGGACCGTGAGGGGAAGATTCACTATTGCCGGCGGAGTGCTAAGAACAGCAGAAAGAAATATTCAAAATTACTATTCCATGCAATTGGATTTTTTTTTTTTTGACCCTTAAACAACCCCCATATGGAAAAGAAATTTTCCTGGGTCAAAATGTCTAAAACTTTGAAAACTTCAACCTAAAAGCTTTTTTGTGTCATTACTGAGAGGAGATCACGACTGTTACAGAGGAGAACAGGACTGTTGGAGAGCCACTGTAGCCATCTGATCACACTAAGTACAAAACTTAAGATAGGGACACGTGTCCTAAAAGTATTTCTCTGATGCCTTTCAGTGTTGGAGGATGATGGGGGAAAAGACCATGGCGTTTCATTCAGCCCCCCCTCCACAGGGCCCACCAAGGTCCCCTGCGAACCACACCACCACATTGATGAGGTAAGACTGCTGATCCAGAAGAACTCTGTGGCCACATTTTTATGTTTAATTGTCTGTCAGTGTGCTAACTGTCCTCTGCCGTGTCCATGTACCAGGAGGAGCTCATGCACCCGGCAATGAAAGCTCTTCTGAAACGTCAGAGCGATTTTATGAGAAGAATCAACCAGTTAAGTGTTACCGTGGAGAAACTAGCCACCATGCAGAGCGATCTGGACCTTTCACTCAGCAGCAGCTGAGCCTTTCGCCCCAATCCTCAACTTCGACCTGGTGCATATGAACGAGCCACAACCCTGCAGTCCCTCAACTCCACCCTGGGGTGCAGTCCCTGGATTGCAGGGCAGGACTTCTTGTCATCACACATAGCCGGCTACTGTGCCCTGCTCCAATGTGGCCTGACCACAGGTGTGCCTGCCAGTGTTCACGACCTGGATGTATTTGAGCCTGCCAAGCTCCTACTGCGATGACCTGGGCCATCTCTGGGCTACACTTAGCCAGGCAATGTGCTGAAATGAAATAATTAAAGATCCAAATGTACCAAATGTGTTGATGTGTAGTGAAGTGTTACTGTGTGTTTACAAAAAAAAAAGCCATCTGAAATCATTAAAGAGCCACTTCATGTTGAGTTTTGAAAAATGTCATTGCATCTGTAGATACAAATTATCTACTGGTGGGTTAGACTTGAGACTTGCCCCTCCAAGACCGAAGCCTTGACTTGGACTTGAGACCAAGGCCTTATAAGCCCTTCTAGTATGACCTGATACTGAACAGTCAGCAGCAGAGTTGGAAGTAAGGTCACAAATGTGCAAGTCTCAAGTCTTAATCCTCAAGTCTCAAGCAAGTCTCGAGTCATTTTTGTGAGTGTCAAGTCGATAACAGCCATAGCTTTAGTCAAGTAAGTCACAAGTCAAGTCACAAAATTATAATCAACTGAAAGACAAACATCTTAAGGTGCTGAACTTGCATACATTAAATACATAGGTAACATTGTAATCAAAATATGGTGGAATTAAAATCATTAAAAGTTTTTGCCCATTCTTCTCTACTAAGAAGTCATCTTATTTTTCATTAAATTTGCAGCACACCCCTGAACTTTCCTCTCAAACCTTCCTCATAACAATACCGATGATAAATAACTAAGATAAACGTTAGCATCACATTTCATAGCCCTGAGGCTGCAGACACTGGCAGCTAGCTAACTAGCAGCTAAAAAAACTCTAAATAAAAATGTAGACCGAGCAGCTAGCCAGAACTGACCTGCCAATGGAATCAAACCGTATTTCAGTCAAATAGTCTGTTTTTTAAGATGTTAGATTAATTTAAAACTCAAATGTCGACATTACTCAAAGTTGAGGTGGTCTGTAATGCAAACAGTGAGCTCTTGTCACTTTTGACTTAAGGAAATGGGACGTTGGCTAACGTCGGGTTAACAAGAACGAACTGGCATGATCTCACATTACTTTGTGTAACCTGAAATGCAGAATAAAATTCGACATGGAGGGGCAGGTGTCTAAAATTTTGGAACAACAGATCTTTCAAACATTAACTTTTTTTTTGTTTTCCGTCAAATATTCTTTCAAGCCCAAACTTTATGATTTTGGGAACCGCCGTGCCAGCTGTGCTTCTAATCTTCCAAAACTCCGCTCTGGTCACAGATTACAGGTTGCCAGGTAAGCCACATGCAACGGGAAACATCAGTTTGAAATTATATATTTTTAATAATTCACATATCAACAAAGAACTCTAAATTGACTGTAGGTGTGACTGTGAGTGTGAATGGTTGTCTGTCTATATGTCTTGATCCTGCGATGGAATGGTGACCCATCCAGGGTGAACCCTGCCTCTCGCCCCAAGGCTGCTAAGATAGGCTCCAGCCCCCCATGTCTGGTCAGCAGTCAAGTAAACAAGTCTCTCAGGTAACCTTGTCTCTAGGTAAACTGAGTACAGTATACTTAATTACAAGGTTGAGGTATTTGCACTTTATTTGAGCACCTGCATAAAAGGGGGCTTTTATTCGAATGCTATAGTTTTTACCTCATCATTTATCTGAGCGCATAAGTTACTTTGGAGGAAACAGCTTATGCAAAGAAGAACAAACAAAACAACGATGAGGATGATTTACTTTCAAATTAAAAGCCTGACAACTTCAACAATCAGAGCAGCAAAATCAAAACACAGAATTATAGGATGACCTTTAGAGGTCAGTGGTTCTTTAACTGAACATGCTCGAGCACTAGAATATGCAAATGTTATGTAGAATGTGTACTTTTAATTAAGATACTTAATACTAAGTATACTAACTCAGTACTGTATCTCACACTTTACTTTTACTCAGATTTTTGAACTGTAGACTTTTACTTATACCAGAGTATTATGTTATCTAGGTATTACAAGGAAAGGAATTATGCATTTCTTCCATATGAGACTTTCTCATTAATGCGCAGTGTAAGCTCTTCTGAGACATGAGGACAAAATTATGAGGAGACAGGCAAGGAATGCTCTTTGTTTAATGTTAATTTTACATTTTACTTCCCGTGTTTTGGTAAGATTGAGATGCTTATTGCTTATTTTACACGGTCTCTGCCTTTATTTTGTCATCTTTTCCATGCTGCAGCTGGTGTTGGCTTCCAGTCACTGGAGAGGTTAGTGGTGATGTTAGTTAATGTGGCGCTGATAGTTTGGCTCTCCTTCTCTTGGTAATATTTGGGCTTATTGATTTGGTTATTGAGATGCAGCAGCCTTGAGCAGGCATCACTGCAGCAGGAGCTAGCGTGCATGTTAGTGGCTGTTGGTTCTTTTATTCAGTCCTTCCAGAAAAATGCAAAGGGTTTTTTTGTGGTTCTTTTATTCAGTCCTTCTAGAAAAATGCAGAATTTTTTGTGATTGTTGCAGGCAAAAATCCTTGATAATGCGGCCACATTTTCTTGAAAAATGCGATGGGGTATGCGAGATATTTATACACTTTTATGTGACGAAATTGCAGGAATTTTCAAAAATTACAGCTTGATGAATAATGAAAAATAGGGATTCCTCCAACACTGTTCTCACAAGGCCAAGAGCCATTTTGAGGAGTGATTTCTAATGACTTCCTGTAAGCAAGCACACTACAGAAGTATAAAAGCATCTGGTGCAATTGTGTGCGACATTCCTACGTGTGAATGCCTGTAAATCAGCATCACTTTATATTTGCGCACTCGAAGAGATTCATCTAGGGAAGTGCCTGTTATTATGTGTGCGCGTGCGTGTGGGTGTGTGTCTTCAGCCTTAATTTGATGTCTAAATAAGTGGTTCCTGCCTTCAGGGGGTTTCCTGGTAATATATCACAACTGCAACAATGGACCTGATGTTGTCCCTGGGGACCAGCCGCTTGTCCGCTCATGCATGGCCTTGTGGGAAATGCCGTTTTGGTGAACAAAACTAAATGATGTGTGCATACATACACACACACACACACACACACACACACACATGTACACGGGATGCACACACACACTTAGAACCTGCATCCTGCTCATTTAGGTTTTTTTTTTTATTTTCCCCAGCACATGAAGAAAGATGGTATCTGTTCCCACAAGTGCAACAAATGTGCAGACAGATACTTTATAGAAAGAGCCTTTTGAATTCCCTCTGGAATTCATCAGATTTTAATGGTGAATGAATCGCTCCAGTCGTTTTGTCTTGGTGACCATTGATATTGCAGTTAATACTCATTACTGGTTCATTTGGATAGGAGCCTGGTGTAATTGGCACAGAATAACTGCTTGTAGGAATTACCAGAATAGCTGCTGACTGGTGAGACTTGCTGAGAGGTACTTTGGTACAGACCTTTGCCAGTGCGCATATAAATACTGTATATATATATATATATATATATATATATATATATATATATATATATATATATATATATATATATATATATGTCCATCCATTTTCATTTTCTTTTGCTTTTAAGAGTCAGGTCGTGGGCTCCCCAGGTACCTCCTCCAGCTCCTCACGGGGAATCCCGAGGTGTTCCCAGGCCAGTTGTAAGACATAGTCTCTCCAACATGTCATGGGTTTTCCTGAAGGCCTCTTGCCACCCTGAACACCTCCCAAAGGAGGCATATAGGAGGCATCCTAACCAGATGCCCGAGCCACCTCATCTGACTCCTGTCAACATGGAGGAGCAGTGTCTCTACTCTGAGTTCCTCCCAGATGATGGAGCTTCTCAACCTGTATCTAAGGGAGAGCCCAGCCACCCTCCAGAGGAAACTTGAATCAGCTGCTTGTACCCGGGGAGCTTGTCCTTTTGGCATTCCCCAAAGCCCATAACCAGTGAGGGTAGGAATGCAGGGTCCGCATCACTGTTGACACTACACTAATCCTCCTGTTTATCTCACGAGCCATCCTTCCCTCCCTCACTCCTGCTCTCTTTCCCCCCAACCGGTCAAAGCAGAAGGCCGTCCCCATTGAGCCTGGATCTGCTCGACGTTCCTGCCTGTTAAAAGGAAGGTTTTCATCGCCGCTGTTGCAGGATGTGCTTGCTGATGGAGAATTGTTGGGTGTAGATTCATTGAAGGAGTGTGGTGCTAGACCTGCTCTACTTGTAAAGTGTCATGAGATAACTTTTGTTGTGATTTGGCGCAATACAAATAAAATTGACTCGGCTTGACCTGCTTCAATACATGTTTGAAGACAAAAAAACCCCAACATTTTCAGGGCACAATTAAGATAAAATGTTTTTTTTCCCAAAAAAATGTCCTTGACATGGCAAACTTAGATTCGATGTCCATACTAGGTTAAAACTGGATGTATAGTCATATAAAATTCAACACCTCATTGTCTGTATCAGTGTTGCACCAAGAACTGGGGAGTTGTGTTACTTCATCACAAGATTGCACTGTTTACCTACGTACTGTTTGTACTTTCTATGACTTTGATGTGTTTTATATTGTTTTTATGATTTCTGTTAGGTGACTTTGAGTGGCCTGAAAGGCACCCATAAATAAAATGGCTCATCATTACTATTTTTTATTATTATAATTATAGTACAATACAGTGCTCTATCTAACTAATGACATCTGGAGTTCACTGGGGATAATATGGGGACAGTGTCATATATAGAGTTTTTACAGTTTGCAGCACTGAACCCTTGCATCTCCTAACAAACCCAGGTGTTAATAAGTGAACCTACGTGAATGTGATGTGAGTCATGCCCGCTGTGAAGCCCCTCTGAATAAATAATGAAAACAAGTACTCACAATTCATGGGACAAAGCTATTTAAAGTCTGGTTAAGCACACAAGGTAACATTTTACAGTGTCACGCAGCTATGTTCCATAAAAGACTGCAATCAGTCATCGTTAGCCGAGGTCAGGCTCTCAGTCTTAATTAGTCGTGTGACAAAGATGTCTCTCTCTTTTTTTCTCTCTTTTCTCTCCGTCATTGCTCTCATCGTGTCATTTACTTAACTTTCAATCAGTGCAATCCACCTTCCAAAACAAATCTCCCTGTAGCCCTCCAATCAATTCACGCACTAGGAAATCAATTAAGCCCCTTGCTAAATTAGCTATTCATAGAAAGCTGACAAACAATAGGGCGCTATATATCATGACGAGAGCTGATGTTTGTAATTAGTGCAACATTTAACATCTCTAATTATGGAGGCATAATGAAGAGATATGACGAGAGAGTAGATCTGTCCAGTGTTAAACTTTGGCGTGTGTGTCTGTTTAAGGTAATTAGTAAAGGCAGGTTAATCTATCAGGAAGTTAAGTGGCCACTCAGTTAGGCGAAGGTTACGGGTTCAATCCTCAGAGACTGTGTCAAAGTGTCCTTGTGTAAATTAAGCAAAAAGCTTGATTAGTTCAGGATTAAAAGGAAATGGGTGAATTCCAACACTTGTGGTTCTATTGTCAAACTTTCTACATTCCACAATCAAAGGCAATGATTTTTTATGGCATGCTTGCTAAACTGCTGCTCTTAACCAAAAGTGTTGGTGTTTGTCTTATTTACTCGTTATAAATCTGCCATGTTAGACCAGTTGATTAGTTAAAGCCTGTATGCATTTTTGTGTGCTATGGTATTGTTGTATGCGTGCAATGTGCTCATACATTTTCATACACAAGAAAATCCCAACGTGTTTTAGAATGATTCAAAGACGGTTGAGGGATACAGTCAAAAAAACAGCAACAACAAACAAATATCTTTTTTTTTATTGAAGCGTACCCATGCAGTGTTTCATAGACCCTCCTCAGACTCCCCAGTCAGTTGACATTTTTACTTTCGGAGTATGGGGTCTTATCAGATGCCATGAAGAGAAGAGAGGTAGTTTGTTGCAGAGAATCCAAGTCAATTTTTTGAGACTGTGATGGACAGTGAAGTGAAACCGATGCTGAGCTCAGTGCACGCTTGTGGAAGCTAAGAGTGGAGCGCAAGTGGAGGTCAGGAAAGGCAGCATCCTTTCGTTGTGTTGCCAAACAAGCCATTAAGTGTGTAGCCAGTAGCAGACCAAACAAGAAACTCCTCTAATGTTACTGAGCTTTAACACATTTTTTTTTAGGCTCTCCACTTATAGTATTGGATAATTGAGTTCATCTAAGTCTAAAAAAAATTCAGCCAAAAGAAGGACAAGACCTTTTTTTTGTTGTTGTTGTTTTTTTTGGCTGAACTGGTCTAGAGCTGTATCTCAGTGACTCTGTTTAATTGGAGAATACAAACTGGAGAATATAAATTGGTTCAGGGACCTGAAGTAGTCATAGCCGGTAGATAAGGAGGGTCACTTTTAAGCAACAGCGATCTAATATTCCTTTTTAATCAGAGTTTCTGTTTCCTGCAATCTTTAAGTAAGACAAAGACTTTTTTTAAACCGAGATACAAGTGGCCTCGATTATTTAAGACACGTCTGTGACAGCAGAACTGATGTGTTTTGGTTGAAAGGACTACGAACGTAAACGTTTCAGCTTCTACTGCTGAAAACAGGCCCTTTTTCCTGCAGCCATTTTGACATGTCAGCGTAGCAGAGCCAACACAGGTGTAATTGATCACACTAATTAAGGATCCATTCTATTTACTGTCACAGCCATCTGGGTGAGCGAGAAATGACAATACCAAGGCCCGGCCCACCTTAATGGAACGGGGCCTTCATTTATCCCATTGATTCCAGCTGCGTTTAACCAGCAGTGACTTGAGTGTGGAAGATAAAATGATTATTACATTGAGATGCAGAAGAACGAACAGCAACTTGGATGTGAATACATGACTCTTTATAAGGTACAAAACTTGCACCATGTGTCTTTCTGGTCTGGCTTTCATGTTGTTGAGGTGTGTAGAGAGTGAACCACTATAGAGACGGAGCAGGAAAGCAAAGTGAAAAAGTGCAAAGCGACAGGATGGTGCCGATAGTGAAGAAAATATGTCGGTGAAGCCAAGCAAGGAGGCGTGGAAGGTTGACCTTGGTCATGGTTTAAGACCTGTCTTCTAGCTTGCTAGCTAGCAGCAGCGAGAGCCATTTATCTGTTCACTGCCATGTCTTCCTCCTCCTCCTTTCTCTCATTCCACATTTTTGTTTCCTTTGTCCTCTGTTAATCTTTCCAATTCCTTTCTGCTCACTTTCATCACTCACTTCAACATATCCTTGGTGTTATTTTCAAAGCCTGAATGATGGTCAGGTTCTACCTTAAAGTACTAAATCCCATTCATTGTTTGTGGATACAATATTAAGGTTTTTTTTTTAATAAAATATAAATGCTCCAACAGTAGCAACTTAAGTAAATACCACCCATGATACTTGCATATCCTTACACTTGGTTATCGACATGCAAGCATTAGCACGAAAATAAGTGTCCAAAAATAACCTGAACTACACAGTGCACTTTAACAAAGAAGGGACTTAAAGGCAGGGGATTGTGTGTGTGTGTGTGTGTGTTTTTTTTTCATAGTCAGTTTTTAGATGGAAAGGAAAAGAAAAGGGGTGGCACGGTGGTGCAGTGGTCAGCGCTGTCCCCTCACAGCAAGAAGGTTCTGGGTTCGAGTCCGGGCTCAGGCACTGGGTCTTTCTGTGTGGAGTCTCCATGTTCTCCGTGTGTGGGTTCTCTCTGGTACTCCAGCTTCCTCCCACAGTCCAAAGACATCAAGAGGGGACGAGGCGGATTGAGGTAAGCCACCTGCAACGGGAAACATCAGTTTGAAATTATATATTTTTAATAATTCACATATCAATAAAGAACTCTAAATTGACCGTAGGTGTGACTGTGAGAGTGAATGGTTGTCTGTCTCTATGTTGGCCCTGGGATGGACTGGTGACCTGTCCAGGGTGAACCCTGCCTGTCACCCGAAGGCTGCTTGGATAGGCTCCAGCCCCCGCACCCCCCCCCCCCCACCACCACCACCCTTAACAGGATAAACGGTAGAAAATGAATGGATGGATGGAGAAAAGAAGGGAAAATATAATTAAGTGCAATTCCAACAACAGGAAAAAGGACATGTAGCATATACACATGCATCTGAGTGTGTGTTTGTGTGCGTATGTACAGTATGTATATCTATCCATTTTCTGTACCACTTATGTGTTAAGGGTGACAGGGGGGCTGGAGCCTATCCCAGCAGACATTGGGACAGGCGGGGTTCACCCTGGACAGGCCACCAGTCCATTGCAGGGCCATCAGGAGCAATTAGGGGTTCAGTATCTTGTTCAAGGATACTTCAACATGGTCAAGTGAGGATCAGACCAGTGACCCTTCGATTGCTAGATGGCAACTCTGTGTGTGTATGTGTGTGTGTATATATATATATATATATATATATATATATATATATACACAAACAGGAGGGAAGGAGAAAAGGAGGGGCTCAGAGGTCAATCAGACTGTTATCTAACATGGTTTATTTCTAATCATATTCTCTAGAGAGCTTAAAAACAAAGTTAACTCAATATTTTTGTTGGATAATTGCCTATTGCCTCAAGGGCCAACTCTTAAAACTGTGTCCAAAATAGATACTCAGATTATGAAGACATTATTTATTGTTCCTCTTTTAATAGAAACTTTTACTTTGGTGTGTAATGTGCCTTTATTCGGTCACCTAAGCTCCTTACCTTTCTTCAGTGTTCTGTATAAGATCTATCAGCTTAGCTTCCATTTTACGATCAGCAGCTGTGCGGTCTATTTAAAATGCTGCTGTGATTTCCTGGTTCCCCCTCGGGGGCTGCATTGATCTCTCCCCACTCTCCCTTTTTGCTGTCTTTAAATTAGCCTTCACAGGCAGCAATATGAAACAGTTTTCATGCCAAAATAAATTCTATATTTACATGTATTCTCATTAAAATACTGTTCAATAACTGACTGACTGGATTTGCAATCAGCGACGCCCTCTGAGATACAGCAGTTGTTTGACTCAAAGTATTCTTCAGTTAGCACAGTGAGAACATAACAATTACGAACAAAAGGAGGTACACAGATCCTGCAGTAGAATCTGCAGGGACAGTGATTGAGAAAGCTCTCTTCCTACCTTGATAATGATTCTGGGCTAATTAAGTCAGTGCTCAAACAAACAATGAATGTTACCCCAGCGAGGCTGTGTAGTGCTCTGATTTCTAAAAAAACTTGGCGACGATGCTCGAGAGAAGGCCCGATCCTCTCATTGTGGATTTCACGTGAGTTGTTTCTCAACATGCACAGTCCCAACGTCCCATTTTTGCCGAAATTCTAGCTCCAGGCAGTTTTATTATGAATATGTTTGACTTTGCAAGTGTTAAACCTGTGAAATGTCAACTCACCTTTCAAAAATGCAAACTACGTCTTTGTCTGCCCTTGATAATGAACAGAAGGCTGCTTTACACAGGCGATTTCACACAAAAACTACATATATTTTCAACTTTGCTGCAAAAAGATGGATGAACTGTCCATGTAGGTATAATTCAAACTGAACAAAAACACATATATTGTAAATAAATGTAAGTTCAGTTTCTGCACAAAGAGTTGAGATCTTTTTTACTGCTGTTCTTCAAATAACTGTACAAGCTGACTGCTCATTGGCTGATGATTAGGCTGTTAATAGATTAATTTACCTAAATCGAGTTGTGAGGTGAAGTGCCATCAAGTGAAAATCCCATTTATTTTTTTCACAGTCCAGATCAGGTAGCTCATAGTTTGGGCATTTTTTTTTGAATATATGATCAGGTTCAAGTAAAAAAGCCATCACTTGTGAGGTACAGGAAGGCTTGTGTAGCATCTATTGATTGTGTTACCTTCCATGGCTGTGCTGTAACGTTGTAAATGTCAGAGTTGGATTTCATGTTACATATTTCACTGCTGGGCTGCAGCTATGCAATGAACATGAACTATACTTCTTGAAGAGGAACTGACTCTCCTTCCAAATCTGGTTCTGAGCTTCATTATGCATGATGTGTGTGTGTGTGTGTGTGTGTACTAGTGTTCAGAAACATATGCACATGTGTTATGTTTAAGGGCATGTATGAAAGTGGCCTTAAAATCATTTGTCCATGTATTAGTATGTAAATGTGTGTACACATGTGGCTTTCTTGCGTGCGGGCTAGTATGTGTGTACGTGCGTGTGGGAGAGGGGACAGGATTAATGCTTTGCTGTCATGGGGCTCCAGATGAGGAAGTAGTAAAACCACAGGGTAATGGAGGAGTCAGAGAGATGGAAATCAGACGGATGGAAATAGCAAAAAACGGAGAATATATATATATATAATTAATCCTTGTTCAATGTGAAATGTTTATTTTTGTTTTATGGGCAACATTTTAGGAATCAAATTAAATTAATCCTCTTATCAACAACAGTGACTTCCAGAATGACCAAAAAGGAATTAAGTCTTTAAGTATGTTAATTCCTGGATTGTGTACAGCTGGCAATCTTCTATGTTGCCTTTGCATGGAAAATGCATTGATATGGAGGTAGGTATTATGCCATTTCCATAAATTGTCTTGTCAGTTGCGTGTAAAGAAGACAACAAAATTGGTCACCAGCTCATTAAACCAGTGCAGACTACTGGGTACATCTAACAGGAGTGTGGTTTCACTTGTTCTTTTAAGTGATGAGTGAATTTCTGTATAGATATTATATTGATATGTTCAAAGTCCTTGCCCCAAGTCAGGTATAATCGCTTTTAAACTACAGTACCATGGCTTGTTTTATAGCTCAAGTCAAGAAAGACAGGAGATTAGAAGGGCAAAAGAGCAAAGACCTATTATAATGCTAATCTGCTTCTGAAACCATCATATATGACTGGATAATTTCTAAGACTATTCATAAAGGTCCCTGTAATATTTCTTGAGAAATTAATGAAAATGTCAGTGTCGTAGTGATAAAGTAATGCAAAAATGGCAATACTTCCAAAAAGTATTAGACATCCTCCTGTTTTTTAGAGGTCCATTTAATATTTTAATGCCCAGGAAACTAACAGAAACGTTAAAAATGCTCTGTCTTGCAATGTTAGTGGAAAAACAAGAGAGATCTTTTGATGGAAATGAATGTCAACTTGTGCTGTAGACTGCAGTCGTTAACGCATTCTTACAGGATTACTCCATTCTCATTGGTTAGTCCACACCCATGTTTGAGCCTGGTCCTGTAAGTTTCTTCTGCATCTGGCACAGTTATAACATCTAAATATATACACTGCCAGCAACACTGGCCAAAGTCAAAACCACCGTCCGTATGTAGTAGTTCCAGCCACAGCAGAAGTTTCCAGGACCATATATTGCTTCCAAAACACACACAGATTCTAGGGATGCGACGTAGGAGAACTTTTTAAATCGGTGTGATCATTGATCACTGTTCACGCAGCAGTAAAAGGAGGAGGCTAAAAAAAAAAACATCAGCTAGTGCTGCAGCAAATTTATGGAAGAATGGGGGGGGGGGAAGGCAGCTTCCCACTCTCTCCACTTACTGGAAACACACACTCATCACACTTTTAAGCCTCATTTAAGCTGTGTGTCATTGAATAGCATTTGAATCTTTTTTTTATTATTATTTACAAGTATGTGAATAGCAGAAAAAAACAAATAAAGCAAGGCGGCACAGTGGTGCAGTGGTCAGCACTGTCGCCTCACAGCAGGAAGGTTCCGGGTTCCGAGTCCCGGCTCGGGCACAGGATCTTTCTATGTGAGTCTGCATGTTCTCCCTGTTCCTGTGTGGGTTCTCTCTGGTACTCCAGCTTCCTCCCACAGTCCAAAGACATCAAGAGGGGACGAGGCTGATTAATACTCTAAATTGACTGTAGGTGTGACTGTGAGTGTGAATGGTTGTCTGTCTCTATGTGTTGGCCCTGCGATGGACTGGTGACCTGTCCAGGGTGCAAAATGGATGGATGGATGGAAAATATAAAGCAAAGTAAATTTGAGTACCCCAAAAAGTACTGAAAAATTAGATGTATAATTATGACGTGTGAAAAGTTTGTTTGGTAACAATGTTTATCAATTGAAAATTTTGGAATACATTTAAAAGCATATTTAACAAAGAACAGAATAATTCATTGAAGAGAGAATTGATTTACTTTTTCTATTTGTTTCACCCAATCAGCTCCAAATTCACAATAACTTACCAGTAATTCCAGTAATGTTCAGGGGGTGCTTAGCGTGAGTCCTCTATGCATTACCACATATGGAGTCTTCTAGAGGTTTGGGGCACTGGTGTGCGCTCCACCAGTCCCTTAACATCGATCTACCTGATGGCACATTCACCTGCTTCTTTACAAACAACTCTAATTCCAGTCCCGGCTCACTGGACCAACAACAGTACAACACATATACTTCACTTGCTGCCGGGGCCTTTGGATTCTTCTGCTGCATACATGTGGTCCTTTTCTGCCCACCCCACTATGTAACACCAATTGCAGTAAGTCAGCGGCAGTGAAAGAGTTAATTACAATAATAATACAAAAAAAACTTAACTGAGGTGAGTCAAGGTTCAGTCTCTGCTAATAAAGTGCAATGTGAAATGTATTTAGTTGTTTGAGAAAAGTGAGCAAGGAGCTGACAGAGAATCTAATTACCACTCTGAGGCGTGATAGATGCTGTCTTAAGGTTGAGTTCACTCCTGGAAAATGAGAGAAAGTGTCAGCCTGTTTACACACTGTGTGAGTCAGACTGAGTGTATGTGTGTGTGTGTGTGTGAAAGAGAGCGACAGAGACAGAGAGAAAGGAAGAATGAGACTCCACAGTTACAGGAAGCGTATCATCGGTGCAGCTGGTGAACCTCTGGGTTGCCGGCGGAAACTCCAATCAGACCAGCTGAAGCCATCCCACTTCCTGATGCGAGTCCAGATTAAAACCCACAGGAGTGACCTCAGCTGTCATTGACATGTGCACGCACGTGCACACACACACAGACACACATCTAATTAAAGCTAATTAAAGGAATACACACAAACACATACACTGACACAGTCGGGCTAAATGAATACATATTACAATGCAATACATATGCAGTTGCAAACAATGTTTGCAGCCAAATGTATGATATTTACACAAACCATGGTTCATTTAATCCATACGCACAATTGATGAGCACGCAGACTTGGACATGAGACAAATCTCACACACACACACACACACACACACACACACTCCAAGGTGTTAATTAAACATTGTGACAGGTGATGTCACTTTCCTGTGCCAGCTCACACAGAATACTCATCCCTGTGCCCACTGTGTCAACCAGCTGTCACGTCTCTCGCTCTCACACACCAAGACAAGAAATCCCCTCTCAAAGCATTAGATTTAAGGCTGCTTTCAATAGATTAAATTACACTCAGAACAAGCCAGTTTCTAAATGCAATAATATGCCATGTGCTGAGAATACTATTTTTCAAATGAATGTGCTTAAGAAATTTTGGCATTCTTGTTGATAACCCTCAGCTGACAAAGTCCGCAGCCAGCTGTGTCAAAGGTTCAACGCTTTGCTGCAATTGGAATGTGCCGTGAACAGAAACTCAGAGTTACTCAATTTTATCGGCTATATTTGTCCCTTGAAATCTGACAGTCTTGCGTTCATAATACGCCATCTGCTTACAAGGTTGTTCTGTGCTTTTTGCGATTGACTTCAGGATGTGTTGATGCTAAAAATCTATTAGCAGGATGTTTGGTTTTCAGGTAACTAACATATTGTCATGAAATATTTTTATAATATCAAACAAAAAGTTCAGAATGACAAGCGGAACATACCTGTCCAAACCCTTGCACTGTGAACCTTCATTTATTCTCTCAGTAAAATGCCATATTTTAACATGAAAACGACAAATCTGTTGTTAACGTCTGGTTTTGTTTTAAGCACTCAAAACATCTTGATTAAGGTTAGGGTTACAGGTTGTGGCAAAATACACACAAATATACGTTAAAAGAACAAAACATATAACAAAAACTGAATGCACATGTTGTGATATCATGCTCCTGTCTGACAACAACAACTCTGTTAGTTCCCTGCCGCTGCTTCCGATGGTTTTTTCTTTTGAGGAAAAAAAAATGGTGGCGTTGGTGTTAACTATTGGAGCTGGTGCAGGAAAGGAAACAGCTCAATTGGCAACCTCTCCTGTTGCTGAAAGCAATAGAATCATTTTCACCTTGAAGGCAAAAGTCTGAATGTCGTTTCAAATGAAAACCCCATCAGTCATTCCTTTTAATAGAAATGACTTGTCTCTTTGCTTCTGAATGTACTGGTCCCTGTTGCAAGAGAATGTTTCTCACAGGATTATTATAAATGCTCGTTTTCATCACATGGTTGGAGGAGCATGCCTGTGTCAGTTTGACAAAATGGCTGCCGAAGCGCCCTTGATTAAGACACTGAACCTCCAATTGATCCCATCCTGAGCTACATAGGACGGACAGCCTTAGCATGGGTCCCGATCCTGGATAAATATGGAAAATTGTGTCAGGAAGGGCATCTGGCATAAAGCAAACAAATGATGCCAAATGAAATACGCGGCTCAATGATCTGCTTGTGCCTCCGAACAGGAGAAGCCAAAAGATGGAGAGGATGTCAGTGCAAAATCAGTTATTAGTAATTCTCAATCTCAAACAGCCAATAATCTTGGTGTGTCTGCAGAGAGGTTATCACTATGTATTTGTGTGTGTGTGTGTGTGTGTGTGTGTGTGTGCGTGCGTGTGTTCTCCATTCAAATATACAGTATGCTGAGGCATATATATGTTGCACCTAGATACATGATCTCTCACATTTATGCATGGGTATCAATTCCTGCATGCAAAAACACACACACACACACAAAGGGCACAAGTGGCTGAGGAAACTCTAGAATATGTAAGCAGTTGTTTGGAGCATGCTATGACTGAGATGTCGAAGGTGTGTGTGTGTGTGTGTGTGTGTGTGTGTGTGTGTGTGTGTGTGTGTGTGTGTGTGTGTGTGTGTGTATACATGTCCAGGTGTGACTCCATACATGGACTTGTGCCTCTCCATGTTAATAAAGCCCACAGATATAGTTGTCAGCTTGCTGTGTTGATTCAGGCTCAAGGCCAAATGTTCTGATATCCTTCCCAACTTGCTGTCTTCATCTATCCACATCTTTCCATCTGTTGCCTCCCCCACACACACATACACACACACTCTCATCATCCCTATCAGTCCGCATCTGTCCCTCCATCTATTCTGTCTAGTTATATGGACATCTGGTCATCTGTCTGTCTGTCTGGGCGTCTCTATTCTGTCACAAGTAATTCCATAGATGGAGATTATGGAGATTTTGGAGATTTGGACTTGCTGGGTTTTTGTCTTCCATAATACTGCACCCCCCCCCCCAAAAAAAAACAAACTTCTAAAAGAGCTATTTCACCTGGAGGAGTGTTGTGTGCTTTTTGTGCTTTCTTTAATAGTCTGGTTCAGGTTTTCACGTTGCTGTCTGTATAAACTAGTAAATCACAACCTCAAAACAACCGTGCAAAAGTACACTGCCGCTCTGATGTTGGCATGATACTTGTTCCTTCAACTGCTGGAAGCACAGCTGCACATACAACAGTACACTTACCTGGAGATATTTGTACTTTTTCCTCAGTGGCTATATGTCTATCTTTTCGTAGTTCTCTCATGTTTTTCCCTGGGCATGTTTAAGAGTTGGCGGAAGGGACTCACGCTCTCCTCCGTTTTTTGTTTTTCCTTTACATACATGACACCTCTCCCAAATCCATGCACTCATGACACTCTGATTTTTAGTTCACCTATAGTTGAATACATTTGTATTCTTTAATCGTGAATATATCTGTGGTCTCCATTTTCTACTGAATGTTGAGCTGGTTTGTTCCAAAATGGACCTTGTTATATCATACTTCCATGAATCCGTTCATTCTTTGGTGTCACACTATGGAAGCCTATTTTTGAAAAAAATAAAAAAATTTCACACTGATATGTGAGTCACAAATCAAACCAGCATTATTTTTCCTCTTTATCAGAGCTTTGAGCATTTTATATTTATATTTCATGTTTGACTATCAACTGTGCTGTTTTTCTAAAATGTGTGTCAAGATGGATACCTGTCCTTTCCTACTACAAACCAACTACCTTTAGGGTATTCATAACCTGAACCTGAACCTTACAAAATATTGACACTGAAGCAGGCTGGAGGGACTTCAGGCCCGTGGCTACGGGAAGCGAATGGACGAGAAGATGGACTCCCTCAGGGTCTGGGAAATATTGTGTCGAAAGTGAGGATACAAATGATGCTTGCACTTTGAGATTCTGAGTCAACGGGAAGCCAAGAACCTTTTAACGATCCCTGCTGTGCTCAGAGGTGCCCCCCACACAAACACACACACACACACACACACACACACACACACACACTCACACACTCACACACTGAGAGCCGGCTAGGTGAACAATATGTGGACGCTAAGGGACCGTGGAGATGCAGGGGTCAGGAATTAGGTATACTAGGATGCCATCGACAGGGGAAATATTTTAGGGGCTAAAGATACAGGCTTAAGACAAAATGGCAGTGAGGAAGCTAAGATTCTAGCCACCGGGGGTGCAGACGAAACGCTAGCTGAAGTGAAGAGGTGGAGGACGAGCTGAAGGGCAAAAAAAAAGGCTCGCAACAAAAGACCTGGCAGGGATAAGAGGAGCAGATGAAGAGACAGCAAGAAAGGGAGCGCATACAGGTGTCAGAATGAGAAGGAAGGAGAGAACCACACCTAGGACATGGCAACACTGGTGTGAGTTTATTTTGCCTCTTGAGGATGACTCATTGTCTTGGGAAACCAGGTTATTCTGAGAATTTAGGGCACACAGGAAATGGAACCTGTAAAATCTGTTTTTTACATGAGGCAAGTCAGTAATTAGATTCCCTTCCTACCCAATAACTTACTTAACCTTCATTTTAAAGTGTACCTGAAGCATCTTCTCTTCTCTTCTTCTCGTCAAACCGTTTCCCCTCAACTGTTTCACCCATATTCGATTATAAAAACAATACTTGGTCCCAAAAAAAAGCTTCTTGTCTGTATTCACAAATCGGGGACTTAAACTCACTCCTGTATCATCAGCATCTACTTAATTTGGCCAGATTATGATGTCAGGAAGCGACTCAGTGTTTGTTTTTTGCCTATATCAAAGTGTTTGTGGATTTTAGAGCACATGGCTGGATACTGAAGACGTGGGTTTTACCTGGCGATGAGCTTGACTGTTTGTAAATGGACTGTTTTTTTGTTGTTAGCCGTCACTATTAGCTTCCATCTAAATGTACATGATCAACTCCTCCTGCTCTCTGAAGTCATAAAGAAGTAACGTGAGGAAAAAGAAACAACTTTATATTTTCAGGACACCTATTTGTGATTGAGTAATACATTTTTTTGGGTAAAGTATTATTCATATTATCTCATATCATTTATTAGCCCATAGAATCATCCTGTTCTCCCTTATATCTGATAAATTGATTGTTGGGAGTGGACAACAAAAAAAATCTCTGTTGAATGAAGGTGTCTCTAATCTACTGTGGGAAGTGTTTCTTGTCAGTTTACCGCCGCTGAGCTGCACTGGTGATGATAATTTTATTATTTTGAATCAAAGATATGGAATTTGCTATGTTCAGCAGGTAGCTATCTTCTTTCATCTCTTGTCATCATTGTCTTGAAAACCCAGCAAACTGCTGAACCTCCTGTCTTGGTTGTGAGGGGATGGAGGATGCAGCGGCTTGTGTTCTTCATCCACTCCTGTAAAATAACTGACTCCCTTGCCATCAGCTGTCTTATCGACTTTCAGCTCAGCCTTTAATACCTTCAAGTGGCACCAGAGGATCAGGACATTTCACCATCTCAGTCTCTCCTCATCTACTCTGGGCTTGGCTTTACTTCTTAGTGATCCGCTCTGTATAGAATATACTCTTCCCTTGTCTCTGCTTCCATTTTTATCAAATAGCTGTCCCTGTCTGTTTTCATCGCTCCCATGTCTCTTTTATCACCTCAACGTACTTCTTTCCCCAACTCATACTCTTACCGAATCTTTCTCTCTCTTCACTGTTCCCACTTTTGTCTCCTCTTCCTCCTTCTCCTTGTGTATGACCTTGCCCTGGTGATCTCTTTCTCAGTGTCTGTACCTCTGTTTTCCAATTTCACTCTCTCCTTCCGCCCACTGTGTAAATCCCCTCTGATCCACTCCCACTAACAACTCGTTGCATCCGGCCCTCTTGTTCTGTCACTATGGATATTTGTTCTAGATTAACCTATCATGCTCCCACCTCCTCTCTGCTCCGTTTTGCTTTTCACCCATCTCACCTTTTTTTTTTTTGCTTTTTTTTCCCTCCTTCCTTTTTTTTTTGTTTTTTGCTTATTTGCTCTTCCTCTACCATCTTTACTCTGGAGAGATGCGACATCAGTTTAACTGGCATTGCAGCATCTTGTCCAATGAAATATAAATGTCTGTCTCTTTCTTGCTCATTCTCTACCTCAATCTCTCTCCCATTTGCACAGAAAAAGAGAAGAGAAAGACCCTGATGAGCCTTCCAGCCCCAGCCAATTCCCGGGGATGACACGCATGTTTGTGCCGCACCGATTGCCGTTTGCTTTTCATCTAAGGGATAGATTGAGCTCTTGACCCTCCCCACTGCTGCTCGTCTCTCTTTTTCTTTTCCAAGCATATTCGTTCCTTGTCTATTCACCACTAACGTTTGCAGATGGATTCTACGGCGAAAAAGAAAAGTGTTTTTTCAAAGTTGTCACCTCATTTCTAACTTCTTAAAATGCTCTTTCTCTGGGTTTTCTCCTATTTTTAACTCCATGTTGGCGTTCAATGTGTTTTCTGCACATTCGGAGGGGCTGTGTGTTTGTGTGTGTGTGTGTGTGTGTGTGTGTGTGTGTGTGTGTGTGTGTGTGTTGGGGGGGGGGGGCTGTTTAAACTCTCAGAAAGAGCCAAAGATATTCTAAACACTATATAGTCATCTGTTTCATTCATTCATAATTTGAGAATAACCTTTGAAATCGTCTCTTGTCATTCTATCCGTGAGGAGGACATTCTCTGCACTTGAGGTCATGTTTATCACTTCCATTTAAACTTTTCTTGATTTATTTTAGTGCCCAACTTCTTCAGATCCACCTCCTCGCCCTCTAGTTCCCCGCTCCAGTGATCATCTGCCCTGCTCTAATATGATTCACTTGTGTTTGATTGTAAACCCGTCTCATTGCCACCTCCTCCCCTCGTGTATTAGCCTTCATATTCTCCTTGTCATACCTTGTCTTTCTTCTTTGTGACAAAGACTCCAGACTTTTTCTCTGTGTCAGTGTTCTTTTCTTTCAGACTTCACCTTATCCCTGTGATTTCTGATTCTGTCAGCCTCCACCCAACCCTCTAAAGACTTGAACTTTTAGAACTTTGTTTGCCTGCGAGTTGCGCGTTTGGGTCCTTGCCCTGTGGTCTCTGGAGAGGTTGAGCTACCAATGAAAACTTGTGCTAAACTGGCTGAAAAAGACCCTGAACGCTTTTGAATCTAATTTCCTTTAACTGTTGGGATTGCTTGCTCTTTTGTGTTCAGTGAATAGTCAGATTTTCTCATTTAAGGAGATTGTCCAGTTTATTACTGTTAAAATGCTTCAAGTCATCTTGGTAAGAAACTTAAAGGCCATCTCATTTTATTCTGGCTTCTTTTTAAATAAGTTACCAGACGGCTTAAAGCCTTTACACAACTAGGCAGTCTTTCATATTTTATATCTAAATTTGCATACAAGTTGATGTAGTGCTGCATGTGAGTTGTCATATGTGTCTTATTGCTCGGTGCATGGCTGCATGGAGATTATAAGGACACATTATTGAATAACTATTTTTGTTATATTTGATGGTGGAAATATATAAGATCATTTCATTTTGATTAAAATATTTTCTGGAAATAACTTAGATAAATTTGTTGCTGGAATGTTCACGCGACAGATGCGTTTGTTACTGCAGGAGGGGACAAGCTGGTCCCTTTATCTTCTCGACACTTATTTTGAAAGCGGAACAGTGTATCAGGGGTCCTTGAAGGTTTCGTCTGTCGTTTATTGTCTCTCTGGGCTCCTGCGCAGTAGGAAAAGAAACACACAACACGGACAGCGGAGCAGAGAGGTGTCAGGAAATCAGGTGATGAATTGGTGTAGTAATTTTACCACAATGCATGTCATATTTTATTTGTAGCCAAAGAGGTGGAGATGTTAAAAATGCACTTCTCTGCACGCCTCGTTCCTCCTGTCAGTTCTGTTCTGGTAGAATTTCCTTTGCTACTCTTGCCTCTCCTTATTCCACCACTTGGAAATTGGATGGTCTAAATTTCAGCTGCCCACTTTTGACTGCTGTGTCTGACAGGCTAAACACCAAACTGTCATCCTGTCAGCGTGCAACATTCATTAGTGGACCCGAGTCACATGTTCTACTTCTCAGATAAACAGAAGAAAAAAACAAAACAAAACATGAATATGAAAAAAATCTGAACATAAAATTTCTCACTCTTCCATAAAAGTTTAACCAAGTCAAGGTGAACTGATCTGACTTAAGTGTTATTTGTTGGACCAAACTTTAGGAAGCAGTGCGCTGTCATGTTCTGCAATCAACAAAATAAATCCTACAACATTAATGCTGCTCATTTCTATTCATTAAAGTGTACTCAGTCAGAAGAAGTCAATTCAATCCCTCATTAGCAAATTCAGTATAATAATGTTGATTCAAGATAACTGATTTAAATGTATTGAAAATATTATGGTTAGATTTACTTTTAACATGTTGTGACAATAAATTCTTATTTGTCCAGTATGAACAACCGCGTTTTGTGGAACCGACATAAATTGAAGATGACATGTAATTTCTGATAGTGTACTGCGCTCATCCCGTCCCTGATGTTGCTGCATATTTAATGATAACTCACCCGCTGTCTGCAGATATCTGCTGGATGTTAAGAAGCAAAAAAAAAAAAAACACCAAGAGGAGATTAATTTGAGTGTAGAAGTTTCTGCTCTAGTTGTGCTCAAATAAATCCTATCAGGTTCTGATCTAGTCCATAGCTGTAAGGATTAAATTTAACTCTACATCACAATGACAGGCTTGCAAGTCATGAAAGTTGGAAGTGTCCTGAGTTTATAATAAAAAACATAAAAGTAATGTATTCATTTTTTGGCCACCCCTGATGCTGCTGTTCCTTCATCATTCATTTCTCCGATGGCCTGAGGAGAGTATTGACAGACTTGTGAAACCTCTGTCACACAGTGTCACCTGTGTCTTTTTTCCAAACCCCTAATGATGAACGACACTGACAGAGCACAGACAGGAGCTTTCCACCCCACCCCACCCCACCCCAAGACCCAAACCCCTCTGTTAACAGCCACAAGGACATCATCCCTCATTGGCTCCCCACTGGCAAACACTACACACTACCTGTGTTCTTTGTTCCATGAGGGAGCTGCTGGCTGCTAACAGGAGGTCAAACCTCTGTGTCACCCTGTGCAGTCACACATGATATCACTCTGTGTTACAAAACACCTTTAACAGTTAGTACTGATTTGGCTCTTGGGTTCATTTCACACCTATACCGTTGTGTGGTGGACTCACTTTGTCAAGTTCACTGAATGCAGTAAACAAACGTCGCATGATCAGAACAGAGAGGCCGCACGGATACAGCAAGCATATCTTTAACGATACTGCGTGTGCAATGCGGTCTCGTTTTGTCCTCCAGGAGGCTTCAAGTAACCAGAAAAAAAAAGCCAGAGCTTTTGGACTGTTGAGCTGCGTTTATAGGAGAGTTATGTTACCAACTTGCTCACCTTCCATCCCCAAAACCCCTGCAATTACATCCACGCCTTCAACTTCCTTAAATATAAAAAGAACCTGTGGTGCCATATAAAACTGCCTCCTCTGTCTCCTCATCATCTCACAGCGTCGTCACCTGCTAGTGTATCAGTCATGTTCCTTTCTCCCTTCAAACGAACAGCACCACAGTCCACAGACCAAATCACAACATGGTCCAGTTGTTCAGTCTGGACAATGATCTAGAGGGGCTTTCACACCTATGATTATGGTTAAGATAAAAAAAAAAAAAGTGTCCTCAGGTCTGGAGTAAAGGAAGAAAGTGGGAAAAGTTGTTTAGAGTCCAGACGTGAGCAACAGCTGGCAGAGTTTTTAATAAATACATCCCATTATATTCGTCCATGCTGCTAAACAGCGTCTTTGGCCCCTCTTTTGAGTTCTCCTCCTCTTCCTTCCAACCTTATTTTTATTGGTGGAATCATTTTAGGTACTTGGACTTAACTGTAGACACTCATTCTCTTTGGGTTACGTTGACATCCGCTGCATACCTGCTACCATGATAGGTGCGCTCACTGTCAACCGCATGTCTGTGTTTGTGATATTATGAGTCTGTATAGTGTAGGGTACCACACCTGCATTGCGATCATGTAACAGTGTTAAAACAGCCAGGTACCCCTACACAGGAAGCGGCATGTTCCATCTGTGAGGTTCGGCTGGCGGGACGCTGCCCACAATTGGTACGAGTAAATGAGCTTTTAAACCCTGATCAAACTTTTCTTCTTACCTAATATATCTTCCTCCTCCCCCTTTTCCATTCTTCCTCTCATATTCCTCATATCCACATTTGTCCTTCCCTACTCATTTTCATTTACCCGTACCTCTCTCTCTCTCTCTCTCTCTCTCTCTCTCTCTCTCCCCACTCATTCTCTATGTCAGCTGGGGAAGTCGAGCTCATTTAAGACTCTAATTCACAATTACATGGACAGGGGCTTAGGTTGACCCTGTAGCCACGCACCCACCCACACACACACACACACCAAACTTTCACTCCCACTATTTCTAAATTACTCACACTTGCACGCACACACGCACGCACACACACACACACACACACACACACACGCGCGCACACGCGCGCACACACACACACACACACACACACACACACACACACACACACATCTGACTGGCTTCTGCTCCCCTGTGTGATTTTTATGGTGAAAGGTTAATTTGAGTGTAAGGAGCCCAAGGCAACGACTGGAAACAAGGGGATAGATGGAGAGAGACGGGAGGAAGAGTGCTAATTCAGTTCAGGAAAAGCACCCACTTAAAGGAAGAAGGAGCAAGAGACAGCAAAAGACTGGCGAGAAAGACTTGAGTACTCAGAAGCAATATTTAATTAGCCTTGGATGACTAGCTGACTTGCTAGAAAAAGGCCACTCTTCCAGCACTCTTCTCTCCTGTCAAGTACCCTGGTAGTGATACCTGCACTGAGACAGATGGAGGGCAAAGAGAGGAGAGGAGAGGAAAGAGACAGAGAAAAAGCAACAGATGGAGCGATGAAGCCATTTAGACATTTGTATGTTGGACAAGTAATGATAAGTTCTGCTGTCTTTTTCTATTAAATTGTCAATCAAATTTTAAGCAAACTTTTATCAATGCAAAATTAGATGTTTTTATCAAGCTTGGAGGCTATTCAATGTGTATCTTGGTCAAGGATGGCCGTGTTGGCATGTTACACATGGCTGTAAACACCAGAGTAGAGGAAGAGCTATCTACCTGCAAAAGTTGAGTGTGGCTGTGGGGAATTACTCTCAGTTGGGCGAATTGTAATTGTTCTTTCGTGCCAGCTCGTACTGGCCATGTTGCATCTGTCTGGGGACAAAGTCTGGAAGACGCCTGAAGCGAAAACAGCTGGTCAGTCCCGTGCGTTAAAGATTCACTATCTTATAGCTCATTTGAAAAAGGAGTTTCGATGTCCCATTGACTACTTTTACTCGTTTTGTGAAAAAGGCAACAAAATCACATCAAGCACACATTCTTTTTTCTTCCAAGATGCCATACTTAAAATGCACGACCCAAAACACGATCAGACATCAAATATCAGTATATTATATGTCATTGCAACAGTTTCTGAAAAATTTGTGCTCTTGTGTAACCACATAGTACCATTAATAATGCTATTTTTTGTGTTGCATCAAAAGCTGAGCTTGGTTAAAAAAAATTCTGTGGGATAAAGTTTTTTTTTTGCTTTTTTGCAGAAAGCCTTCGAACAGTATCTTTAATTTCTGTTTCATAAAGGTTTAAGCCTTCCTAGAAAACACCGAATGAAGCAAATCACGAACCTAAAAACCCTCCAGAGAGCCATATCTGCTCCAAAAAGACAAGGAAATGAAACACACACTTCTGATTCTTTGTGTCTTTATGTCTATCAAGTAGCCCTTTCTTGCTTCATCTCCTGCCAAATGCTACTAAGATTCACAACAGATTTTTTTTGTTTTTGTTTTATGTAAATTGTTCGGCATAGCAAACAACCACTGACAGATTTGTAATCCTCTGTTGGAGACACACTACCAATAGGCTCATATTCCCTTGAACATTTCTGATTTCTGGATTCTTTTATCTCCAGACATCTATGTGTATTATTTCCATAGGCTGCAGGTGACAGGTAATAAATCTGAGGCATGTTTTATAGGATTGTGGTTGCTATTCAATCGAGTTGAGTGGAGTGAGATTTAATCTACAAACCCTTCTCTCTCGAAAGATTATACTTGCTGACCATCAGTTCCTTCCCTCGAAGTCGCAGACGTGTGACTCTCCCTGATGGAAAACCTGGTACAGTGTTCACTTTTCAGCTTATCTTGTCATTTTCAGCCATCATTTTCATTTCAAGCCTTTCTTTATTTCCTAGTTCAGGCAGCTTGATTACAATGCATAATAATGTAGAATATAATCAGTACCAGCGATTCATACTGTGTACTTGTCAAGCTGGAGATATGATAATTAGCAGTTTGGGATTTCACTGACCTGACAGTAAATAAAATGCAAGAAATGGAAAAGGTAGGTTTTCCATGTACACAGTGCACAGAGGACAAATGTAAGACTTTCAGTATCGAATTTCTGCTACACCAAATGTTACAATGAATAACATAAATATGGTATTCCTCTTTTTTATCATGAGAACATAAGCTTGTTCTGATTGCCGATCAGATTGTTAATAAGAGATTCAATGGAGTGATCACAGTTGGTTTTTTTTTCTAAGGATGATTGGATCGCCCATATACATTTAATAGCAATTTATTGTATTCTCTACAGTGTAAAACCGTATCGACTCCTATCTTTCTATCTCGCAACAGCCGTTGTGCACTGGATCCATCTGGTGCTGCTATGCTTGTATTCTACACCTTTTGCCATTAATGAGGACCGGCGAGCTGCTAGGTTTATGTGGGTCCGCAACTCTGACTGTAAGCGTATTTAACTTCATCTCAAACCTGACTCTAAATGGCAGACTATGTAAATTTAACGCAATGAAAAGTTGAGTCACATCGCGACATTACTGTCTTTTTTATAAAAGCGACATTTCATCTGCCTGTCTGTCTGTAATAACGTTCCCTGCTTCCATCTTGTCTTTTTATTTTCATCACATCTTTTTTTTTATCTCCATCATATAATTTTTATTTGCATTGTGGCATTTTTCTTTGCCACTGACTCACTCTGTCTGTCTGCTGTGCTTGTCAGTGACATGACTCCTCCCACCCCTTGTGCGGTTGGATCGTAAATTGGGCGATCTCCATTAAACAGGATTGGGTGACCTGAGAATGGAGCAGATTGGCCGTCCCTATTATAAGAAGCAGTTATCAGTTCTTAGGAGTAGCCCCAGGGACCTGGATCCACCAAATTGAAAACGACAAAGAAAACCAATGCACCGTCCCATCGCCGGACTTGAAAACAGAATATTGGGTGCAAACCAGGTGGGGAAAAGAGGTGCAGTAGCTTTGAGAGCGCCTGTTCCGGGATAGAGTACATAAAATGTGACGCAAAATCCTTGAATTCAAACTTGAGAGAGCGAAACACGAACACGTATAGTATTCCTGTATTCGACTGGTTTATGGCAATCAGTTAAAATGTCAGTTTGTCTGTTATGGTTCATTTTATCTACCTTGACTGTTAATCCTTTTGGCTTGAGCTGCACGTTTCCATGTCAAAATGGACCCCCCCCCCCCCGCATTTACTCACAAAACTAATCTCAGAGCATTGTGTTTGTACTGGCAGCAGTCTGTGCCACAACAGTGAAATGCAATGCACGTTTTCACTTTATGCGATGTAATTACATTTTTATGGGGTTTTAAAATGTCACATCACAATTAAAAACAATACATTCTGGGGTTTTTTTAGCGAAACCCTAAATAATTGACCTTTAAAGATATTTTCATTCAATCATGGAATGGAAAAACACATGGTGTGTCGTATTGTAGACGTTGAAATTGCGTGTTTCCCCTCCTGTTCGTTTGTCTTGGCACTGTAGCTGCTATTTCCCTCCTGCTCTCTTTCCACCTTGATAAATTGCTGCTAGTTGAGGATGCACATCCAAAGCAGAATGATAAATATCCAAAGTGAATGGATTCACAATCTTCAAACTGTTTAAAAGACAGCTCTCACCCCTGAGGAAATACTTCAACACTATTTCTCTCTCACTTTCTCTTACGGTGTATCTCATTCCATCTCTTTAGAAACCCTTTAAAACGCTCTACTTACATCCACCACCCACAGGAAACACTTGAGCGCTCTCTTCATCTCTTGCTCCCACTCTTGGTCCTAAAAGGCAATTTGGAGGTCTTGACATCCACTATCATGGATCCCATGGGTTTAGCCGGTGAAATAAAAGCTCAACCTTTCCTCTGGAATGAAAGACATGTTTCTAGGGATGTTACATTGAAGAATGTGTGTACGGGAGTGTGTTCTCTCTACATGTTCAGGTCCACATTATGTGTGCTCCTGAATATACATCGGGACCCTCAAGTCAAATTGGATTAGACTCTAATTTTATACAGATTTTACACATTTTGTGATAAATGAACCCACCAAAAAAGACAAATGGAACAGTGTGGGAGGAAAGCAGCGAAAAATGGTCAGCAGATTCAACTGTAGAGGCTTAATGCAAAGAAAGAAAAGAGTGGAAGAAACCTGAGAAGGGCAGTTCAGTAAATCTAAATTTTGACAGTAAAATGGTATTTTCATTTTTTAAATGACGGCATTATAGACTAGTCACTTTTTTTTTTAACTCTAATGCACATTGGTAATATGAAAAATACAGTAATACATTTTGTTGTCCTTGTCAAGTTCACAACTGCACTGCTGAACAGCTTTACAACAAACTTGATATCGGCCAGAACCGATGTCTGCAGCGCTGTTAGAATAACCTGACCCATGTCGAGGTCTGCTGCCGGTGCAACGGCTCTCTCTCTCTCTTCCTGGCACACATGCGCTCGCACGTACACACACACACACACACACACACACACACACACACACTTTTAAGTGTCACGACTACTACAGGGGGACAAGAAATTTCAATCTTCTAAGGTAAATAGTCACCGGTTTTAGACACATTGAAATCTGTTTGTGCAAGCACCAGCACGCACACACACACACACACACACACATACACACACACACACACACACACACTGCATGTACAGAATTCCCACCTCTACAAAGGGCATACACAACCTGTGTATACAAATCTATCATGGGCTCTTAAAGATATGCATTCAATATATTTACAATTTTCAAGGGTTAACATAGGCTTATCTGTTCATTCTGACTGAAGTACAGGTATGAAGTTGTTTTTAACTACAGTATATTCAGGGTTAAAGCTGAGTGGATGTCGTTGTTTTTCTCAACTTTTAGTGACAGATCTACAATTGGAGTCTTAGAGTCTGACGGACCCTGCGAACAGCTTTAGTTGATGTAAAAAACTGGTAACCCACAAATGATAAACAATGGCCTGTTTCTTTAATGGTTGGTTGGAGGTCTGTTGTGGGTGCCATGACTCAAAGGTAGAGTGGCTGTCTAGCAACCAAAGGATTGCTGGTTCAATCCTCACTTCCCCCAGTGGCCATGTCCAAGTATCCTTGAGCAAGATACTGAACCTCTAATTGCTCCTGATGGCCCTGTGACCGACTGGCGACCCATCCAGGGTGAACCCCGCCTCTCACCCAGTGTCAGCTGGGATAGGCTCCAGCCCCCCTTCGCAACCCTTGACGTAGAAGCAGTGTAGAAAATAGACGGAAGGTTCGGGGTCTGTTGTAGAAAAGCACTTCGAACATTCATCATCTAACATTGTTTGACTTTCATTTAATTGTGTTTAAGAAGAACAAATCTGTCGCAGGCAAAAGTTAGAGAATTTGAAAATGTTTGAGTTGAGGTTTGGTGATCTTATTTTTAGCACCAAACCCAGTTTGAACAGCACTGGGATTTACATAAGCCTTGTATTTATTTTGTTATCAACAGTAGTTTTGTGAAAAATTACATAAAAGTTTGGCTATAAACTATGAAAATACCACTTACTTACAGGTACCCGAGACAGTGATGTTCTGTGTGAAGACAGCCTTTTCACAGTTTCACAAGGGTCTGACCCCCACAAAAGTGAGAAAGAAGGGCGACAGCGTCAATGCACACGACAACACTTCTTCTCCTTGTGTGTGTGTGTATGATACGGTTTTGAGCTCCTTGGTGGTCTACCAAAATGAAGACGGCCTCCATCTCATTATTCAGTGTTGTGCCTTGGCAACATAAGACCATGCCTAATGTCTGCCAAACCAAAAAGAGCCACCTGTTATCCTGAAAGCACACAATTAAAGGCACCCACTTCAGCTAATAGACTGAAAATGAAAAGTACTTCACCAAATAATGAATACACAACTAATCATTTAACAAGCCAATCTTCCTATGATAACATCTCAAACAACTGTGACACGGAGTCGCTAGAGAGTGTTTTCACACCGACCTTGTTTACTGAAGCTGACTTGCATCACAGGGTGCTGTTAAGGTGTGAATATGGCAGTGGTAATTGGCCGCACACCAAACACGTAAACGCACCACGGCTTTGTTGAAGAGGTGGTATGTACGCCTCCCAGCAGTCTCTGTTGCAGGTTGTTTGTGGTGGAATAGTCATCTGATGTCACTCCAATCCCCAAACAGCTTTTTTTACCTGGTGTGTTTTGTATTTGGACTCATTCAAGCAACCAAACAGTAGAAGCTGCTTGTTGTGAGAATTTGTCTCTGTTTTGGAATCCAGTTGTTTGACCAAGAACAGAACTGAGGAATTTAGGGCGTTTTGACACCTGTGGTTAGTTTGCTGTAGTCTGACTCAAACTAGGTGGGTTTCCTCTTGGATCGGAGTGGTTTCACACAGGCCAAATATCAAGGCTACCTAAATGAATCAAGAAAATCTATGTGGGACCTGTCGCCCGCTCACTGGTCAGAAATCACGTGGGATTTGCTGGTGGGTAAAGGACAGCTTCTTTACTCCAGGATCTCGTACAGCATTCAAAATGAACACGCATCTCCAGGGTCATCGGCCTACGATGTGTCCTGCTCTTGGGTCGTGTCGGTGTTGGATCATGTTCATACTACGAACAAACCACACCAGAGCTCGTGTGTAAGTCTGCATCTGAGTTTGATTGCCATATTGACACCTGCCGAAATGAACCGCGCTAAGAGTAAATGGACCTGAGTTCCATTCAAACAGACGAAACAAGATCGATGTGAAAACACCCTCAATCTCCTCTATCATCAGCCAGGCCATTAAGCACTGACGGGATTATTTATATCATTCTTAATTACCATTTATCATTTACATATGGATCCACAAATACATCAGGATTATGAGTGACACAGTTTTACTGTGTGACGAACAGAGTTTCACGCATGCAGTTTTTTTTGTCACCGATCAACATAGTTGCCAATGGGAAGATGTTTGTGTTGGGCTTTACTAGCAACAAGGCTAGGAACAAGTGACATCACACCATAGCTGCAGCATTATGTTTTGAGTCGGGGGAGCTGTGAAGCCACAAAACAATTGCAGTGCCAACATGGACAACAACAAGGTCACAAAACATAGGCCATGCACGTTTTAAAAGCTAATGAATTACACAGCCAGTGTTTTGTTTTTTGTTCCTAAGAGACCCTTCACTCTTTCTCTCTTTTTGCAGCCACTTACACCTCAAACATTTGATTTGAAACCTTAGATCGAATTATAAAACCCTCCACTGACACAACAAGGCTGAGCAGATTACACAGAAAATTGTCATGACAAGAATCATTTTAGAATTAAGTGGAGTCAGGAGACATCATGCATCCTGGTCCTCACATGTTACAATATTACTACTCATATGTTGTAATATTAAATATTAAAATGACAAGGTGGCACAGTAGCTGATCTGAACATAATAACCTCCAAGATGGCTCAGTGGCCCACTGAAATATAACACAGCGGGGGGTGAAACAACTTTCCACCCTTAGGTCCCACGGGCATATTTATCCTTTAGCCTCAGAAGCGAGGTTGTGTTTTTCGTTGTTTAACTTGAGGGAACATCACGTGCAGCTAAGACTCAATCACAATTAGGCACAAGATACTTAATTCAAGGATAATTAATCTGGTTGCAGGTGAAATAATGATATCCTTTATATCAGTCCTACATTAAAAAAGAAAAGAAAATTGCATATGTTATTTCTGTTTTGTGTGAGATGAAAAAGCATCTTATTCTGGCAGCGCCTTTTCCTGAATGAAAATCAATCCCAGTAAACTGAGGCTGAATTCATATGTAGAGGCCAAGTACACACAGTACATACATTCATAGATATTAAACCAGTTTTTCAACTCTGAGTCTCTGTAAACAGCAGTGAGAGCCATAGGTAAGGGAAACCTTTATCAATAAATGACAATGCAGCATGCATGTATAATCCTGCCCATTAAAAATCCTTTTGTCAATGTTCCAAATGTCAGTTGCTTTAGTGGCCCAAGAAGCAGTTCTATTCTCTGACAATATAGGTGTCAATGCTATATAAATGCCCGTGGGATTTATGAAAGCTCTGGTGAGAAATGAACCCGCGTGGTTTTTGTCCCTCAAGGCTTCCATCGCGGTTTCGTAGCTTTACAACAGCCATTGTTTGCTATTTCGGCGCAGCTTTAAGCGTGAATTGATCGAGAGATTTATATCAGTAAAACATCACAGGATCTGTCGAGCAATGTTTCTGAGAACACGTGAACAAAAACAAGAGTGGAGAAAGAAAATATCCAGGGATCGAGACACTTAATAATCAAGTAGAATACAGAGAGAAGTCAGAGAAATCCTGACAGAGAGAGAACATGGACAAAGGTAATCATCTAGGCGTCATCTTAAATGGCAGCCAGCAGTCAAGTAATTATATTTAAGCTGCCAACTGATCTGTCATCAATGTGTGTGTGTGTTTGCGTGTGTGTTTTCTCATGTGTAAATGTGCGTTCACCGATGGATTTCTCATCTCATCTGTGTGAAGACATGAATATTAATAAACCTATGAGCAGCCACAGATGCCAGACAGTGCTTTTGTTAGAGTAACACCAGGGTTGAATTGAGAGAAAGTAAAATCATGTGTCAGAGTAGAAGAGAGGGAGAGAGAACCCACTAAAACTGTTCTATCAGCAAGAGTCATCGCTTTGTTGGAGATTATATTCTCCTATCAATGTCTGATGAGTCAAATTTGAGTATAACAATCCAAGTGAGACTTCTTAATTGAAACGCTTAATTTAATTTCGAATCAGACGATATGAAACTTTGAAAATAGAACATGGCTCTTCAATAAAATGTCCTTGCACTGCTTCACGTATATTTATTGTGAAAAAGGCAGAATGGCTTCACGATTCAATACGTTGTTTGAATTTAAAAGGGACACTACACATCAATTAATAATTCAGCTTGCACTGTACATCCACGTCGTTATTTTCATCTCCGTCGCCAGCAGACCATTCCACTATACAATTCCACCATATATGATATAATACAATGGGCATCCAGAAGTGATGACCCACCACCTGTACATTGACTAGTGCTGACACTGAACTTCACATCTCAGAACATACAACAAAAAGCAATATAGAATAAAAAAAGGACTCACACAGAATGTGCTTGTGTGAAGGGATCATTTATCAGGATGAGGTACATATATGTAAAATGTTCTTCCATGCAGTAAATTGCTAATTGAACATTTGCTTGCTGTTCATTATATTCTCATAAGTTCTCATAAGTTTTTAGTCTCACCTTGCCTGTTGTTTTTCGTTCTTGCCATATAAATGTTTCTCTGGGTTTCTCATGCACTCTGCGTGGATTTACATTGTCTTTTGTATTTCAGTTGCCTTCCTGGGGCCTCATGGATCAATACTTGCGTGGATCTCATACTAAAAAACGGCGGTCGCAAGAATAGCGAAAGTTGCGTATGCACAAAAAAATCCGGATGTATCAATATGAGCGAGCGCATGAATCCACGCACGTTTCCTTGATACATCCCAATCAGCGTGGAATTGAGCGCAGATGTTATTGGCTAAAGTTCAACACTGTGTAATCACTAAATGCAATAACTACTATAATCAATTGGCTTCAATCTAAATTGAAACAACAACATGGAAAATGGCACTAACGGGACCTCAAGGTGGAGGTCAAGCGGCGTATAGCTGCCCTCCGGAGGAGTGCCGGCCAGACAGGTGGGGGTCAGGGAGAGGGGCACCTGACGGAGTTTGAGCAGCGGGTGGCGGCAGTCATGGGCAGCACCACTGTGGGGGGGATTTTTGCCGCCATCCACGCTGACGCCGAGAGCTTGGAAGGTCAGTGGCAACTCCATTTCTTACTCAACATTTCCACCTGCTTTGCCACAGATGTAAAGGCAACAAATACACAGAATCAGCCATTTAAATAAACCAATATGTTTGACAGAAATTGATCCGTCAGCCATTCCGCCAACGTGCAGCACACCTGTCGGCTCCTGCGCCAGACCATCCGCCGGCTCAGAGTCATAGGACCAGCAGCATTCAGGCCAGCCCCTCCCCCTCCCCCGGCCCCAGCACCAACACCAGGCCGACAAGTGGCGGACGGTCCTCCAGCCCACCAGGACTCAGCAGCGCAGGAGAACATTAGGGGAATAACGGGGATCAATGAACGGTTGCACTGGCTGAAAAATATTCTGGAACATTTCGTGGACAAAATAAATTAATCCGGCTTCATGAATTGTGTAATCACTTCCTACCCATTCACATTGTGGAAATAAAATTCTGGCATGCGAGGACGGCTGCCCTGCCAGGATTGGCGTCCATCCCTCCAGCCTCTGCGCATCGATGATCTGTACATTGATGGAGTGGAAACCCCTACGATGAACCTAAGCGTGTTCCTCATGGGACGGCGCTTTTATGGCAACATGAGTGCTGTCAGTGGCTCCCATTACATTGGGGAATCCGGCTGTTGCTGCAAATTGGGCTTTAATGTTTCATTTAATTTTATTCAATGATCAGGTCCACCACCCAGGGCATGGACCGGTTGAGGGTCGACTGACTCACACCGGAACGGTCCGCCATCTCCCACTGGAAGGCTTTTTCGTGCCCGATGTATGAGCGGTTATCAAATAATGTCAGTTACCAAACACCGCCACAGGGTGTTGCCGACGGACCAAAGTGCAGTTAACGCGAGAATCGACTTTCCGACAACTTCTTCGGCACCTCCAGAGTTGGCGTGAAAAAGCGCAAGAATCGACGAACATTTCGCATTGATACATCTGAACGTGAGCGTCGATCCTGGCGTACGCAAGTTTTTCTTGCGTAAGGCGCGTTGACACATGAGACCCCAGCTCTCCTACGTCTCAGCTTCATCTATCACAGAGGCTGAATAGTCACAAAGCAGGTTTCTCTCTTCCTCTCTCTCTGGTCTTGGCAGCCTCTTTCACTTGAGTGTTTACAAATCCATAAGACTCTCAGCCAGCGAACCTGAGGGGTCTTCATGGCACACGCTGAGTCACCAGTCGAGACTCACATCACCGCCTGTAGAAAGAGTTTGGTGCATCAAACAAACTGTTAAAACAGCCATTTAATTACAAGTTAAGCTACAATGACAGTGAGCAGCTCTGTTAAACACACTTAAATTCTAGTTTCAGGTATAAACCAGGACTGAAATTCCCCCAACAGACATGAAAGCAAGTCATATTAAACTGTACTGTAGCATCTGTTTTTGGCTCCCTATGGTACCAGACTTAAGATCTTTCACTAAATAGTCCCCAAAAGCAACAATTAGCGACCCGAAAGCGACCAAGACTCAAAGACGAGCTTCTCAGGTTGTTCACATCACATCCCCCTACCCTCAAACTAGGACTGGCACTTTCTGAAGGCACCAGTAACGCGCAGGCTAAACTGGATGAAAGAACTGGTTGTTGAGATAATGGTTGGTTGGCTGAGGGGAACGGCAATGGGTTGCATGATGATGTCACCAAGCATCACAGGTATCCAGAGATTGTCAACCTGACGGTGAGAAAACTGGCAGTGATCAATGAACATCAATGATGTCATCTTGGCTTTGATGTCATCTATGTTGTGATGTCAGAGAATGTGAGTTTTGTATATATCCACATGGGACGAAACAAAAGGAACCAAGTATTCTTCTGCAACCCCTGACGAGAACCACAAAGGCGATCCAGAGAATCACTGAACCTACGCTCCATTCACATCTACTCTAAGTACCACAGCACATCTGAGAATGAAGCGCAAAGCCGTTCCTGCCATTCCCAAACAATACTCTGTCAGCTTTTCTGACGTAGTCAAGAACAACATGTACAAATATGACACTTTACATAACGAATGTCACAAGAATCCAAAACAGGAGCCCACTGAGGAGGTGGACGTCACACCTGTGGTGATCGAGAATTATAAGACCCCCAACAACGGTGCATTCTCAATGAATCGGGCCATCCATGAGGAAATTCGCAGATTTAAGCCTCAAGTCCACATCAACAGACTTTTACACATTAAAAATGGGGGCATCCTTATCTTCCCCAAGGATGTTTCCTCCCAGCAATCCCTCCTCGCCCCATGGCCAAAGGGGGCATTCAAGGGGGCACCGTTCTTGTGCCGACTAGCACAAAAAAAAACCAGCACACCTGCACCTGAAACATCCCCTTTGTATGTGCTGGTGATCAAAGGAATAGGAGTCCATATTTCAGTGGAAGAGGTCAAAGAAGAGCTCTGGAGACAAGAGTTCAAAGTGTCAGCAGTTGAAAGGATCGTCAGCAGTTACACAAAGCAGCCGACGACCTTTCTCAAGGTGACAATGACCGATGCTGATCACGCAGACGACCTTCTGTACGAAGGATTTTATATGGGCCGTAGACGCTTCAGAGTGGAGGAGGCACGGCCCACACAGAAGGTTCCACAATGCTACCGATGCCAAGAGTTTGGTCACATCTCAGCCAACTGTAGGAAACAAGAAGTGTGCCTGAGATGCAGTGAAAACCACCATCACACCAAGTGCACCAATAGAGTAGCCAAGTGTGTCAACTGCGGAGGCAGTCACACGGCCACCTCTAAGACCTGCCCGGTCTACCTGAGACACCGTACCAGCACGTGATCGACGCGGCACAATCAGCTGATCTGGTACCAACCACCACAGATGGCCTGAAGAGATCTGTTTGGTGGTCAACATCCGGCCGAATCCTCCCGCTCAGGATCTGGAGCAAAGAAGCCCATCGTCTCCCCAAAAGAAAAAGAGGATCAGCCTTTGTTTTGTGGGGTGGGGGGTGGGGGTGGGGGTGCAGGGCTGGGGGTTATAAGGTTGACTGTGGCCATGTCTTCATTTTCCTCAAGTACTCTCTCAAGATTTCTGTTCCTTCATGTTTTTTGTCTGATTCATGGCATCATCTGTTTGTGAACCCAAAGACAATCCTCAACATTGTTGACGAATAAATTTCTAATCCAACTGAACCAAATTGTTTTGTGTAAAGCTTCCAGTATGTTCTCTTTCACCATCGCTACCTTTTTTTGTTTTAACAGCCGCACTTCCAGGGGTCCACCCAAAACACAGTACAGAAAATATATAACAAAGATCATGAACCTAACTAGACAGCTCTAGGGGAATATACACAGTCTGTTAGATCTTAGTTATGGATCCTTTCAGTTGTTTTACAGTAGCATTCCGTCATTTATGCTAATTACTGTGGTAGGTAAGGAGTTCCATTCTGACATTGTACTGTACATCTGGTTACTGGGCTCCTGGAGCATCAGAAGTCTTTTCTGCTGTAGTTCTTTTCTTTACGTCCTCCTCCAAGACTTACTGAGCCTTTATTTGAAACTTCTGACACCTCCCCCAAACGTGAATACAGCCTAGCCAACGGAACGATTGGAAGAAGATCATACCGGCAATGATCCAGCAGTGGAGACAGTAATAGCTGCGAATCGATGACATATCAGGGAACGTAAGAGAGAAAGTTGGAGCAGTGGAGGAGATGAGTGAAGAAATAACAGTTATTCAGATGTTAAAGCATTCAATCCTGCCTTTGTTTCCTGGAAACTTTACTCTTGTTTTCAGCCAAAACGACTGGCTATCTTTGTGAAACACTGAGGTTTTCAGTGAAAGATTTTTTTTCTGTAACTGATTCATCTTTCTTATTGCTGCTTCATGACAAAGTTGTTTTTTTAAGTAAAGAAAGTTGAATTATTTGGTTATTTTGTGCAAGCGTAAAGATTTCATTCCTTTAAATTGATCTCAGAATGATCTACAGTTTCTCTTCCAGCTCCTCCCCATCACCGTCGTTTTGAGATCTTTTCTTTCTCTCACAATCCCTCTTTTCTTCATTATCACGCCTCTCGTTTACTTCTTGGTTGCATTGCGACATCCTCTAAAAAAACATGCGCTTAAAAAAGGTCGCATAAACATCTGCGAAGGAGGGAAAACAGAAGCAAAGTGTTTGGTTTTTCAGTCTGAGTTTTTATGATCGATTTAATCTTAAATATGGAAAACTTTTCACCAGCCTTATATTTGATTTACATAGTGGTTGTTGTTCTTCTAGCTGCTGCTTCCTGGTGTTTTTTATGATGTGTTCATCCATGATGAGAACATGAAGGCACTGAAGTTTCGGTAAGCAGCTCCTCTCTTCCTAGAAAGACTTTTCATTAGTTTTCATCAGGGGCCTCAATACTTGCGTGGATCTCACACTAAAAAACTGCGGTCAGGAGAATCGCGAAAGTTGCGTACTCACAAAAAAATCCGGATGTATCAATATGTGCGAACGCCGGAATCCACGCACGTTTCCTTGATACATCCCAATCAGCGTGGAATTGAGCGCAGATGTCGGAGCGACGCCCCGCTACGCCCACCTATAAATACGCATATTCATTTAAATAGGGTCTCCGCTGTCCGCGCTCCCCAAATAATGTCAGAGAAAAAGAGGTTCACGACGTGCGAGCTGGTCGGGAAGGTGGAGGAGATACAGCAGATTCTGTTTGGCAGCCTGTCCAGTGGTGTCAGGATAAACAATAAACGTTGTGAGTGGGATAAGAAGTGAGAGGGTGAACGAGGTGAGCAACGCACCCCCGCGAGATGAAAACAAGTGGTGGGACCTGTTATTGGCTAAAGTTCCCTTCTCATCACCAGTGTTGTTTATCATCATGTTCATACATCTGAACCTCTTCTAATGATGGAAAGAACGAGTCGCTGTGTCCGCTCCTCCTTTACTCCACATCAAAGTGATACTCAGTGTTCCCCACTCAACCTGCGCGAGAATAACTACGTCATAACCTTGAACCACTGCTGGCGCTCTGAAAGGTTCCCTCTCTACTTCTAATGCATGTCTGCAATTCTAACTTCCTAAACAATTCAAGCTAAACGTAGGACCAAATTCAACACTGCGCAATCACTAAATGCAATAACTACTATAATCAGTTGGCTTCAATCTAAATTGAAACAACAACATGGAAAATGGCACTAACAGGACCTCAAGGTGGAGGTCAAGCGGCGTACAGCTGCCCTCCGGAGGAGTGCGGGCCAGACAGGTGGGGGTCAGGGAGAGGGACACCTGACGGAGTATGAGCAGCGGGTGGCGGCAGTCATGGGCAGCACCACTGTGGGGGGGATTGTTGCCGCCACCCACGCTGACGCCGAGAGCCTGGAGGGTCAGTGGCAACTCCATTTCTTACTCAACATTTCCACCTGCTTTGCCACAGAATATAAAGGCAACAAATACACAGAATCAGCCATTTAAATAAACCAATATGTTTGACAGAAATTGATCCGTCAGCCATTCTGCCAACGTGCAGCACACCTGCCGGCTCCTGCGCCACGATTCGTGGACAAAATAAATTAATCTGGCTTCATGAATCGTGTAATCACTTCCTACCCATTCACATTGTGAAAATGAAATTCTGGCGTGCGAGGACGGCTGCCTGGCCAGGATCGGCGTCCATCCCTCCAGCCTCTGCGCATCGATGATCTGTATATTGATGGAGTGGAAACCCTTACAATGAACGTAAGCGTGTTCCTCATGGGACGGCGCTTTTATGGCAACATGAGTGCTGTCAGTGGCTCCGAATACATTCGATAATCCGGCTATTTCTGCAAATTGTGCTTTAATGTTTAATTTAATATTATTCAATGATCAGGTCCACCACCCAGGGCATGAACGGTCCGCCATCTCCCCCCAGGAAGGCTTTTTCGTGCCCGATGTATGAGCGGTTATCAAATAATGTCAGTTACCAAACACCGCCACAGGGTGTCGCCGACGGACCAAAGTGCAGTTAACGCAAGAATCGGCTTTCTGCCAACTTCTTCGGCACCTCCAGAGTTGGCGTGAAACAGCGCAAGAATCGACGAACATTTCGCATTGATACATCTGAACGTGAGCGTCGATCCTGGCGTACGCAAGTTTTTCTTGCGTAAGGCGCGTTGATACACGAGACCCCAGCTCTCCTACGTCTCAGCTTCATCTATCACAGAGGCTGAATAGTCACAAAGCAGGTTTCTCTCTTCCTCTCTCTCTGGTCTTGGCAGCCTCTTTCACTTGAGTGTTTACAAATCCATAAGACTCTCAGCCAGCGAACCTGAGGGGTCTTCATGGCACACGCTGAGTCACCAGTCGAGACTCACATCACCGCCTGTAGAAAGAGTTTGGTGCATCAAACAAACTGTTAAAACAGCCATTTAATTACAAGTTAAGCTACAATGACAGTGAGCAGCTCTGTTAAACACACTTAAATTCTAGTTTCAGGTACAAACCAGGACTGAAATTCCCCCAACAGACATGAAAGCAAGTCATATTAAACTGTACTGTAGCATCTGTTTTTGGCTCCCTATGGTACCAGACTTAAGATCTTTCACTAAATAGTCCCCAAAAGCAACAATTAGCGACCCGAAAGCGACCAAGACTCAAAGACGAGCTTCTCAGGTTGTTCACATCACATCCCCCTACCCTCAAACTAGGACTGGCACTTTCTGAAGGCACCAGTAACGCGCAGGCTAAACTGGATGAAAGAACTGGTTGTTGAGATAATGGTTGGTTGGCTGAGGGGAACGGCAATGGGTTGCATGATGATGTCACCAAGCATCACAGGTATCCAGAGATTGTCAACCTGACGGTGAGAAAACTGGCAGTGATCAATGAACATCAATGATGTCATCTTGGCTTTGATGTCATCTATGTTGTGATGTCAGAGAATGTGAGTTTTGTATATATCCACATGGGACGAAACAAAAGGAACCAAGTATTCTTCTGCAACCCCTGACGAGAACCACAAAGGCGATCCAGAGAATCACTGAACCTACGCTCCATTCAGCATCTACTCTAAGTACCACAGCACATCTGAGAATGAAGCGCAAAGCCGTTCCTGCCATTCCCAAACAATACTCTGTCAGCTTTTCTGACGTAGTCAAGAACAACATGTACAAATATGACACTTTACATAACGAATGTCACAAGAATCCAAAACAGGAGCCCACTGAGGAGGTGGACGTCACACCTGTGGTGATCGAGAATTATAAGACCCCCAACAACGGTGCATTCTCAATGAATCGGGCCATCCATGAGGAAATTCGCAGATTTAAGCCTCAAGTCCACATCAACAGACTTTTACACATTAAAAATGGGGGCATCCTTATCTTCCCCAAGGATGTTTCCTCCCAGCAATCCCTCCTCGCCCCATGGCCAAAGGGGGCATTCAAGGGGGCACCGTTCTTGTGCCGACTAGCACAAAAAAAACCCAGCACACCTGCACCTGAAACATCCCCTTTGTATGTGCTGGTGATCAAAGGAATAGGAGTCCATATTTCAGTGGAAGAGGTCAAAGAAGAGCTCTGGAGACAAGAGTTCAAAGTGTCAGCAGTTGAAAGGATCGTCAGCAGTTACACAAAGCAGCCGACGACCTTTCTCAAGGTGACGATGACCGATGCTGATCACGCCGACGACCTTCTGTACGAAGGATTTTATATGGGCCGTAGACGCTTCAGAGTGGAGGAGGCACGGCCCACACAGAAGGTTCCACAATGCTACCGATGCCAAGAGTTTGGTCACATCTCAGCCAACTGTAGGAAACAAGAAGTGTGCCTGAGATGCAGTGAAAACCACCATCACACCAAGTGCACCAATAGAGTAGCCAAGTGTGTCAACTGCGGAGGCAGTCACACGGCCACCTCTAAGACCTGCCCGGTCTACCTGAGACACCGTACCAGCACGTGATCGACGCGGCACAATCAGCTGATCCGTTACCAACCACCACGGATGGCCTGAAGAGATCTGTTTGGTGGTCAACATCCGGCCGAATCCTCCCGCTCAGGATCTGGAGCAAAGAAGCCCATCGTCTCCCCAAAAGAAAAAGAGGATCAGCCTTTGTTTTGTGGGGGTGGGGGGGGGGGGGGGGTAGGGGTGCAGGGCTGGGGGTTATAAGGTTGACTGTGGCCATGTCTTCATTTTCCTCAAGTACTCTCTCAAGATTTCTGTTCCTTCATGTTTTTTGTCTGATTCATGGCATCATCTGTTTGTGAACCCAAAGACAATCCTCAACATTGTTGACGAATAAATTTCTAATCCAACTGAACCAAATTGTTTTGTGTAAAGCTTCCAGTATGTTCTCTTTCACCATCGCTACCTTTTTTTGTTTTAACAGCCGCACTTCCAGGGGTCCACCCAAAACACAGTACAGAAAATATATAACAAAGATCATGAACCTAACTAGACAGCTCTAGGGGAATATACACAGTCTGTTAGATCTTAGTTATGGATCCTTTCAGTTGTTTTACAGTAGCATTCCGTCATTTATGCTAATTACTGTGGTAGGTAAGGAGTTCCATTCTGACATTGTACTGTACATCTGGTTACTGGGCTCCTGGAGCATCAGAAGTCTTTTCTGCTGTAGTTCTTTTCTTTACGTCCTCCTCCAAGACTTACTGAGCCTTTATTTGAAACTTCTGACACCTCCCCCAAACGTGAATACAGCCTAGCCAACGGAACGATTGGAAGAAGATCATACCGGCAATGATCCAGCAGTGGAGACAGTAATAGCTGCGAATCGATGACATATCAGGGAACGTAAGAGAGAAAGTTGGAGCAGTGGAGGAGATGAGTGAAGAAATAACAGTTATTCAGATGTTAAAGCATTCAATCCTGCCTTTGTTTCCTGGAAACTTTACTCTTGTTTTCAGCCAAAACGACTGGCTATCTTTGTGAAACACTGAGGTTTTCAGTGAAAGATTTTTTTTCTGTAACTGATTCATCTTTCTTATTGCTGCTTCATGACAAAGTTGTTTTTTTAAGTAAACAAAGTTGAATTATTTGGTTATTTTGTGCAAGCGTAAAGATTTCATTCCTTTAAATTGATCTCAGGATGATCTACAGTTTCTCTTCCAGCTCCTCCCCATCACCGTTGTTTTGAGATCTTTTCTTTCTCTCACAATCCCTCTTTTCTTCATTATCACGCCTCTCGTTTACTTCTTGGTTGCATCGCGACATCCTCTAAAAAAAACATGCGCTTAAAAAAGGTCGCATAAACATCTGCGAAGGAGGGAAAACAGAAGCAAAGTGTTTGGTTTTTCAGTCTGAGTTTTTATGATCGATTTAATCTTAAACATGGAAAACTTTTCACCAGCCTTATATTTGATTTACATAGTGGTTGTTGTTCTTCTAGCTGCTGCTTCCTGGTGTTTTTTATGATGTGTTCATCCATGATGAGAACATGAAGGCACTGAAGTTTCGGTAAGCAGCTCCTCTCTTCCTAGAAAGACTTTTCATTAGTTTTCATCAGGGGCCTCAATACTTGCGTGGATCTCACACTAAAAAACTGCGGTCACGAGAATCGCGAAAGTTGAGTACTCACAAAAAAATCCGGATGTATCAATATGTGCGAACGCCGGAATCCACGCACGTTTCCTTGATACATCCCAATCAGCGTGGAATTGAGCGCAGATGTCGGCGCGACCGGGCCCGCCCTCGCTACGCCCACCTATAAATACGCATATTCATTTAAATAGTGTCTCCGCTGTCCGCGCTCCCCAAATAATGTCAGAGAAAAAGAGGTTCACGACGTGCGAGCTGGTCGGGAAGGTGGAGGAGAGACAGCAGATTCTGTTTGGCAGCCTGTCCAGTGGTGTCAGGATAAACAATAAACGTTGTGAGTGGGATAAGAAGTGAGAGGGTGAACGAGGTGAGCAACGCACCCCCGCGAGATGAAAACAAGTGGTGGGACCTGTTATTGGCTAAAGTTCCCTTCTCATCACCAGTGTTGTTTATCATCATGTTCATACATCTGAACCTCTTCTAATGATGGAAAGAACGAGTCGCTGTGTCCGCTCCTCCTTTACTCCACATCAAAGTGATACTCAGTGTTCCCCACTCAACCTGCGCGAGAATAACTACGTCATAACCTTGAACCACTGCTGGCGCTCTGAAAGGTTCCCTCTCTACTTCTAATGCATGTCTGCAATTCTAACTTCCTAAACAATTCAAGCTAAACGTAGGACCAAATTCAACACTGCGCAATCACTAAATGCAATAACTACTGTAATCAGTTGGCTTCAATCTAAATTGAAACAACAACATGGAAAATGGCACGAACGGGACCTCAAGGTGGAGGTCAAGCGGCGTACAGCTGCCCTCCGGAGGAGTGCGGGCCAGACAGGTGGGGGTCAGGGAGAGGGACACCTGACGGAGTTTGAGCAGCGGGTGGCGGCAGTCATGGGCAGCACCACTGTGGGGGGGATTGTTGCCGCCACCCATGCTGACTCCGAGAGCCTGGAGGGTCAGTGGCAACTCCATTTCTGACTCAACATTTCCACCTGCTTTGCCACAGATGTAAAGGCAACAAATACACAGAATCAGCCATTTAAATAAACCAATATGTTTGACAGAAATTGATCCGTCAGCCATTCTGCCAACGTGCAGCACACCTGCCGGCTCCTGCGCCACGATTCGTGGACAAAATAAATTAATCTGGCTTCATGAATCGTGTAATCACTTCCTACCCATTCACATTGTGAAAATGAAATTCTTGCGTGCGAGGACGGCTGCCTGGCCAGGATCGGCGTCCATCCCTCCAGCCTCTGCGCATCGATGATCTGTACATTGATGGAGTGGAAACCCCTACGATGAACGTAAGCGTGTTCCTCATGGGACGGCGCTTTTATGGCAACATGAGTGCTGTCAGTGGCTCCGAATACATTCGATAATCCGGCTATTGCTGCAAATTGTGCTTTAATGTTTAATTTAATATTATTCAATGATCAGGTCCACCACCCAGGGCATGAACGGTCCGCCATCTCCCCCCAGGAAGGCTTTTTCGTGCCCGATGTATGAGCGGTTATCAAATAATGTCAGTTACCAAACACCGCCACAGGGTGTCGCCGACGGACCAAAGTGCAGTTAACGCAAGAATCGGCTTTCCGCCAACTTCTTCGGCACCTCCAGAGTTGGCGTGAAACAGCGCAAGAATCGACGAACATTTCGCATTGATACATCTGAACGTGAGCGTCGATCCTTGCGTACGCAAGGTTTTCTTGCGTAAACCGCGTCGATACATGAGGCCCCAGCTCTCTCCGTCTGTTTTCTATCCTAGTACCTGTTCTGCATCAGCCTCGATAGACCTCGCCCGTTGTGAGCCTTTCTCAGCCAATCAGTTCTCCCTTCTCACCTGCTGTCAATCACCTATTAACTCTCCGACTCTATATACCATTGAGTTGTTTTCCAGTACGGAGTTTAATTTCTCTTTTTTCAGCGATGTCCTGCTCCAGCCTGCCTTTTGCACATTTGATTAAAACTCCTGCTGCAAGTTTCTTGAGGTCACAGGAGGTCCAATTTGATGAGGAAAAAGCAGTTAATTGTTGCTTGAATAAAGCAGGATTAGATCAGAAGTGAAGTAGTTTTAAAGTTTCAGTGTTGGTTTTTATTACTTAAAGCCCACCTTTTCGCTGTTTTAAAATCACGCATGTAACCCAGTCGATGCTGAGTAATTAAGAGCAGTTGCATATGATTCACTGACCCAGAATATTCTCCTACTAAAAGCACATTTGACCATTCACCTGTATGTTATCTCCAGACAGCTATGATCAAACCTGCCTTGTATTCAGTTCTGTACCCCCCACAGTGCAGGGACGAATGCTGCCAAGAAGGCAACCCTCCCCTGTGGTGGGATCAAGGTGTGTCTTGTTTTTTTTTTTTGCTGTGATAACCCCGTGACTTGCCTCAAATGTACACCAGCAATGTTGTTGAATTTGGAAGCAGCTCATGCAATATCCTCCAAGACACATGAGGATCCTTGAACACCGAAATGGCTCACTCCCTCCCAACAGCAGCCTGGTGGTTAACCTTTACTGACTCTGAATGTTGCGCTCTCTTCCTCACTTTGCTGAACTCTGAGCCGGGCTATTTAGAATCTCAATACTTGTTGCGGCTCATGTCTTGACCGAACCTCGAAATACAGTGTAAACACCACAATCGCACACCAAAGGATATGACCTTGTGTCGATCTTTGCTACTTATCCCGTTGTCTTCCCGCCCTGCACACCCACTAGGTTACAGACGGTGATGACCTCTCGTCTCCTTCAGCCTGCATTGCTGGCTGTAGTTTAGAGAAAACTGTGGATGAGAGCTTAGGATGTCTGGAAGTGAAGCTCTATCACAAGTTGTGTGCAAGTCATCAAAAAAGAAATACAAATAGACAGACAGGGACAGCATGCATGTCAACAGGCGAACAGATTGAGGGAAAATCAGAGTTGAAGCTCAGGTGACAGGGCAGGGAGTAGAGTCTGCTTATGCGTGGTGGGAATGAGCGAATTAGTTGCCTGTGGAAAATAATTTGAAGCAACCTCTGTGGTAATTTCTACAGCAATGCAATTAGCACTTGTACAGGATATTCAATTTCCAAATTAGCAGCATAGAAGAGAGCCAGTGCTAATGAGAGAATTGGGTAGGTTTGCTGCTATATATAAAAGAGGCTCTGCAGTTTGTGTCCTCTATGAAGTCTTGAAAAATAATGCTTAAGGGTAGCGGTCGGTTCACAATTCACGGAGTAATAAAGAGAGATGGTGATGTAGTATGCAGCTCTCCTGTAACCCTAACCCTAATTTAGGAACCATGCCTCCATCTCCCACTGAACCACTCATAAATCAAAGTGGTTCAGTGGTTTGACTATGAAAGCTAACAAGGTTACCAGCAGGCATAGTTCTCTCTCTCTCTCTCTTTCTCTCTCTCTCTCTCTCTCTCTCTCTCTCTTCTCATAGAATAAAGAAACTGGTGAGCTGATTGTCTGGTGACATAATTGAGCTATTGATGTGACCAGTGTGTACAGTGCTTCGTGTATTTCTCTTTTCCTCATCATTATGCAATGTGAAAAAAAGAGGTTTTATATTCAGACGTATTGTGTTCTTACTCTGGGCACTTTGGGCCTCCCCATCAGTATCTTCAGGTTTCAGTCAGAATGATAATAGACCTTATTTGTGAAGAAAAGTCTGGCGTCTACATTGGATTCATGATTTGTTCCTTAACTAAGTATGGCTCACACCTTGAAATGAGGAATCCTATTGTCTGCTAGTTGTTCCAATTGCATATGTAAATTCTCTGTCTGTGAGAAGAAACTGTAGGGCTGCGTGTCAGCAATAGGCACAACTTATTCTGGAGCTACAGAACAGCACCAGCAAAACCTTTTCCTCCATCGCCATTGTTGTGTTTGATGATTCCCTCCTGACACGTGACCCTACTGGCTGCGTCTACTGGCATAGAACACAGGTGTGGAACACATTTAGAGTCTGTGCTGTTATTAAATGTGATTCCAACAGAGGGCGCTATCTACATCTACATTAGATTCAAGACCTAAAATTGGTTCTTTCCCACTCTGGTGATGTTGAGGGGTTCTTATGACAGTATCAGTTTGCGTGAACCAGCACACGGCTCTGGTACAAACTTCTCAAAACATAGAAAAGCTAAAAAAACTTTAGCGTGTTTTTGTCACGAGTGGACATGCGAATGTGTTTTCACAAGCATTCAGTTCTGAGGCAGTGATGACGGGACACATATTTCACATTGAGATATTTAACAACCAAACATTTAAACTACTCCAAAAATGTGTTATTTTGTGAAAAAGAAGAGAGAGCCCTGAAATTACCTTCTGACTTGATAACCAGAATATTTTGAAAGGCAGTCAAACATCCAAGAAGCTGTGAGAGAGGTTAGCAACATGTTACAAGCTGTCACACACACTAGTCAAACAGAGCAAACCCTTCACTGAAGGGGTATTTTTTAAAGATTGCATAATGCAGGAACCCAGCAACCAGTAACCTGACAACTAAAACTGTTTAAAAATGTCAGTCCGTCTCGTTGAGCTGTCTGCTGGCCCGCTGATTCCACACGTTTCTTCATCGCTCTGGATGAGAGCACTGGTATCACAAATACCGCCCAGCTTTTTACTTTCAAATATTCGCGTACTGATAACGTGGTTCAGTGGGTTTCATCAGTGATCAATACATCAGTAGATATCAGCTGTTGGCTAGAATTGTCTCTTTTCATTGTAACCTCAGAATTCCCCAGATTGACACATGCCGTTGGAGAAAATCTCCAATTTATGATGTTTCCGTTTGATTGCCCAACATATCTCCCCTCACTTCCTCTGTCCAAGTCAGTGTGGCACTAAAATAAAAATATAGCTTCCCCCGTCTTACAGGGTGAACCCTGCATGAAATAAAATGTAGCAAGAGTTTTCCTTTTTTTTTTCCCCTCTAAGATCAGAAAAATCTGTAGCAAGTTTTGGAAAACCTGACTTTCTAATTG